>NW_020955541.1:408233-445480 GCF_003031625.1 Empidonax traillii | reverse complement strand
ATTATTATTATTAAGGAAACAGCTGTGTTTAAGATATAGTCCAACTCTAAGTCTTAAATTATTAGAATTCCATAAAATATTATCTAAGCTGCTACATTCAGAGTCAAGAAACATTTATGCTCCACAATAACACAGGCATAACACGGTGACTAGCAGACATGCAATTAGACCTATGAAATATTTTTCCCTTGGATTAAAACAAAATACCTAGGTATAACTTCCTTACAGTCCATGCACAAACACAAATCTACAACAGTATCACCTGAACAGTAATTTTGTTCCTTGGTCCAACTGTTCAGAAATGCTTGGTTTATACCTGCTTCTTGCCTGCTTGTTTAAACAGGATAGACAAGGACCATGGAAAGACAACGCACGCTTAAGAAAGAAAAGTGCTGGCCGGCTGGCAAGTGACTGTCAAAACAGTCCCACTTTTTCTTGACTCCAAGTAGAAGCCCATGTACGTTCATCACTTCATACAGCCCCCAAGACATCAGCAAGCAAGGAAGGAGCTGCTTTCTGAAAATTATTCCCCAACAGGCATGAGGTCCTATGATGCTCTGGAGCACGAAACCAGCTGGTGTAAGCACAGCTGTGAAGCATGCTGAGTACATACACAGTAAAACAATGTGTTTGCATGCACAGGTCAAAACCCTGCCTGGGAGAGCACACCAGTCACCAGCTTCAGGCCATCAGATTCACTTTGGTAGTTTTTAGCTTAAAGCACTTTTCACTGCCTACAGTCCCCTGTACACCTCTACCACAGCTCAGTGCAGATACACTCTCAAAAATTCACTTTGTAACTTTCAGTCAGGTGCTTTTACGCCCTGTTCTGGACTCCTGTAATGTCCAGCCTCCATATTAAGTTTTTCCACTGTAGTGTGCCAGAGACACAATATGATATTAAAGCAGTTTCCCTCTGTCCACTTGGCTTACTTCCCATAGCTCTCCACCAAACACTGTTGTTATTGAACACAAGACTGAATCAGCTAAAATTAAAATGTTGACATTCATAAAAATCAAATGGCCTTATTCAAACGACCTTTCCCCTCAGAAACATTTACAAAACTCCAGCTGATCTCAGTGGGATTTTTGCATACAGTTTGGGCCCAAAGTTTAAACAACTTTCTCTACGTGGTTTTTAAAACCAGGTTTCAAAATCAATCTGCAGTGGTAAATTCCATGCAGAGCCATGTTTCAATTAAGTTAAACACAGTATTTATCTAAGCCAGCATCCTAAAAGGTCATAATCAACTGAATAAATGAGTCTTCATTTGCAGAGGCGTATGTTACGGCCTGAGTCCTGCTTGTTTACAGTGGGCATAAGTCAGGAGTATCCCATGGAATCAACAGGTTAAATTGCCACAGCCAAGGAATCAAGTGCATCCATCAGATGAGACGATAGCAGAATCACTTTCAGGCAGTCACTTGGGTTGGCTGATACCTTTCCCTCCAAGACATAAAGTAGTTGGAATACCAGACTTCAGGCATGTAGAGAGGGGATGTGGGCATAGTACAGGGGATAGTCAAGGACGTGCTGCACAGAGGGATGCTCACATGATCCCATTAGAGCAGGTTTCTTGATCTTCTGCAGAGAAAGGTAAGAAGATGCCAACCAGGAGAGTTCTGACCCAAAAGAGAGGGACTTTGGCCAGAACACTCCTGAATCTCTGATCGAGGATAACAACATAGGTGTTCATATTCAGTCCTTTTAATATTTTATCTGTCTTTTCCAAAAGCTAATCAGCTAACACTGCTCTCAACTGTGTGGAAATATTATTATTCACTCAACCCTGTGCTATTTTATTTCTGTTACATATTTCATTTCCTAGATATAACTAAGATAATTTTTCACAGATTATCAAAATGTCATACTCAAACATCTTGGAATGTCTAATTTTAAAAATGCATGAAACAGCATTAAATCACTGAGGACACTGAGTCCTTGTTTCTGTCAGTACAGAAGCAGCACTACGCAGTCTGAACATTACGTAAAGTCCCTGTGATACGCTAAAAACCTCATTGTAAGAAAATGTCACTTGAATTTGTACTATTCTGCCTGTAGGAGGTCACTGATTTCTAAAGCATTCTTATGTTACCATAGAAACAGAAAAAAGAAATAATCTCTTTACCAAAGAACTACCATCCATTTTCTGACCAAAAAAGAGCCCCCTCCAAAATCCCCAAACCTAAGCTACAAGAAATCTATACAAGAGAAAACAACTTTAAAATGAAAAGCGATTCAGTCATGACAACTTCTTTTCACACATTGCTTTAGTACAGACCAGTGGTCACATCACAAATAGCTACTCATTGAACAGGATGGCAGCATTGGGCCCTCTGTCACTGAAACAGAAAGATTCTTTCTAAAGGGTGAGAGACTACTACGTAATTATCTCTCAAATTTATGTCCTGAATATAATACACTGCACCTCTTTTTCTTCATTCTAAAATGCACAAAAGTAAGAAATAAAATGGGTTGACATCTCTGCTAATGGAGACTAGCAATGTCATGACAAGTATGTCAAAAGAACTTTGTCTATTTTTACCAACAGTGAGCCTAGCCTAGGATCTTCACTGTTGTAGGAGAAGCCCTTTGAAATTCCTCAGTGAAAGCAAGATGGGAATCTAATCACGGAATATTTTTTCTAGGGGGGAAAAACAAAACAAAACAAAACCAAACCCCACAACCAAACAAAAAACCACAACAACAAACACCCAGCTGTTTTTTCTAAATTTATCTGAAATTTGTATTTAAAAGTGTAATGACGCCCCTGCTTACAGTCAGTTACTCAAATATTCTTAAAGATGTTCTGAAAAATATATAACTGGCAGCAAAAGGGCACTCATAAAACAGATCCTCAGCTTTCAAACTTCTCAGACATTTCTTAAGATTAAGCATTTCTGTATAGATTGGTTAATCTAGCAATGAATTTGTTACTCTTTAAAACAACTGCAAATTGCGAAAGTTAATGTATTTAGCAGCTAACGTACAGTATGTTCTTTTCATCTGACAGCATGCATTTGGGCCGAAAACCAAATTCTTGCCAGACTTAAAACCACATCTCTTATTAAAAAACAGATTAGGAAAGCAGTAGCACTCTCAAACTGCTCACTGTCTGCTGCATTTCCACTCACTACCCTCACCATGTTTCTCACTGTATTTTATTTCTGGTGTATGATGACTTGGGTAAGATCATATGATCCCAAAATACACTGAAAGCCAAATGGTTTGTTTGGAGTGTTTGGGGATAACAGTGGGATTTTTCCCTAAGACATTCCATGGGTGTTTCTTGCTTGTTCTTCAATCTGTATTATGCATCATCAAATATAACCATCAGCGCTAATTTGTTTAGTTCCCCCAGTTCTCACAAGCCTTGTTCCATGCCATGGCAAATGGCAGTCTGCACAGATTTAATTTACTTCAGCAGTTTCAACAACTTTGTGTGAGCTGAGGGGAATCACAGCCAAAAAAGTATGTCTGAGGAAAATTTTTCCATGACACCTTTATAGAAGGACTCCAACCAAAGCTGCTTAGTGATGGATCACCATGCACTTTTGAAAGTGAGAGAATATGTATAAGTGGAGAGTTTTCTACAGCACATATTTTGCACATGCAATTATGTTTAAAGTAGTATGAAATATAAAGCTCCAGAACCTTCACCTCTGGACGGTGCCTCATAACTGTAGACAAAATCAGCCTGTGACTGAAAGCAGCTGTATAAAAGATGAGAGCACTATAAATTTCCTAAAGTCTGGATTACTGAAGAAGGAAACTGCACTCCTTTAACAAAGCGGCAAAAACACTGTTTCCCTTTTCCTGTTCCACAAACACACAAGAAAGAAATAAACCCATTCTCTCTGAGTAACAATTACCTGGTAATGGAATGGCACTCTCAGAAATGAGTCATTTTCTGATTACTCACTTGCTAAACTCTCTATACTGTGTTGTCTCTGAACAGTTCATAAAATGCTGATCCTCTGGCATGTGTTTATCTTTGGGCTGGACCAGAGAGCTATGCAAACAGTTTATAGAAGAGATTATCTACAGTTACTCGGGGGAATATTTGCCCTCTCTGTTTTGAGCAGAGAAACAATAAGGGCAAGCATTTACTTAGCAAAAATGAAAATACAAGGTGAAACTGAGATTACCCAGCTGGTAAATGATATCAAGTACACAGAATGATTTCTGGGTTTGTGTGGATTGATTTTCCTGTGAATCCTGAAACAAACGAGCCACTTCAAAACACTGAAAAACTGCCTTGCGGAGGAAGAGGAGGAACTTCCAAGAGCAATTTGTAACTGCTCCAAAATACTTCGGAGATAACAAACACCACTGAAGGGCCTTCAGTGAAAGCCTGAGCAGACATGTCCTTGCAGATCAGGTTAGAGAGGTCTAAAAACTTCTCAATTTTTTGCTATCTGCTGAAGGATACCCTTGTCTGGGATAGTGTAACTGCCCATGTGAGTTCTTCTACTACGTGCAGAGCAAAATAAATCATTAATGAAAGCAGTAAGAATGCTTGCCTAAACCCCTAATTGCAAGAGACCATTTAGTAATGTAATAAAATTCCATAAATATCTGAGAGTTTGGCTTTTTCATTTCCTGCCACTTGACTATAAGATAGCTGGAGAAGCTACTGTATCAAGCTCTCCTTTTCTCACTTGCCTGTTAGGACTGAAATGTTCGTGACATCCAAACTGATTCCTCTTAGGCTACATATCAATACCACAAACTAGCAACTGTCCCAGTTTGAAAGGCAATCTCAAGCTTAGCTCTTGATATGATGAGGAGCTGAAGTGGCCAGCAGCTATGGCATCACTGAATAAGTTTGGTGAGAATTCATATGGTGAAGACATCAAGTAAGCCCCACAGGGATTCCTGATACAGGAAAATACTTTAGTGCTCAGTATTTCAGTGTTGTTGGCAATGCAAAACACACACCACACTGTTTTGTTTCTCAGACACCACGGCTCACGGAAAAACTAACTGAAATACTAAACACTTTTTTATGCTTCCTTTCACAGCTTTTTTGTCATTACTGTTGATAAGTTTATTTCTCCAGAAGTTAAGATCTGTCCTGTTTCCAGCCTCAGTCAGACAAATTATTTCAGCTACTTTTTAGTCAAGTATTCACTTCACTGACCTGTGTAACTTCTCCTCTGGGTCCAACCACATTTATTTTAGTTTCACAGCCATCATGACTTCTCTTTTCATGTAAACTTCTATACTAAGCTTTGAAGTTTAAATGTTACCTTTCATTTATGTTACCTTTGTCATTTTATCCTTCAATGAGGTAAGACAATACCATACAGTGAAATATTGTCTTATATGCTGCAACAAATATCCTGAGAACCTTTCATACCCTTAGTCAAAGAGTATTTTAAAATATCTACAGACCATGTTTGTAGAGTTCTGGCCTAATTCAAGTACTTTTATTGCCCCACGAAACTGTAGATATGCTGACTGCTGAAATACATGGTAGACGTTCCACAAGGAAATTTGATTTAGGCCTTTGCTGTCATGCAAACAGAAATTTGTATTCTGTTCTTTCCCTTTGATCATCCAGGAATGACTGACATATCAACAAAACTCTTACTAACATTTTATCTAACCAAGAAAATTAAATAGACAGTTTTAATATGACAAGTAATGTTTTCCGGAGTACACCATGATAGGATTTTCAAATCCAGCTGAATCTTCAAAGAATTTACATTTGAGTCACAAAGGTATATATGTCAAAATGGTACAAGTAATTTCTAATTTAATTTTCTCCCAGCTGAAGAACTGAATAAAAAGTAATTCAGTTGAGTGATAGGATACTTATTTATTCATATTTATCCCAAGAAAAAATCTGGCACAGAATTTTTTATGTAATGTTTTAATTCAGTTACTTTGAGTAAAATCTCTTACAGGAATGTTTCTGTGACCTTTTAAGTGCAACACCCATTTTAAACTTCATCTGGTTGCCTATGAATTTACTCCTGAGATATAGGCAACTATTCTTTCAAAATCTTTGACTCTTTAACCAATCTTGAGAATGTTTTTCTTCTTATTAACAATTTAGCAATGCAGAAAGTCCAAATAAGAATCAGAGCCCTCGGGAGCTGGCATGGGGCAAGAAGCACTGAAAGGACAAGATGGTCTGTACCGGAGACTGAATTCTGATTTTGTGATGACTTTGTCATTTGGATTCTTCTGTATTTCAGTCACTGCTCTCCAGGATATGTTCTAACAGAGGCTCTAAGCAATGCCTTAAAAGACTTTTCTCTTGCTCAAGTTTTATGATAGGGTAAAAAGCTAAACTTACTTTATGAATTTGAAACACATTTGATCTCTCCACGTCTCCATGTTAATCAAGGATTTCTCATGAATTTACTAAAAATATACTCATGAAAACATTTCCATCAAATGTAAACAGTTAACTTGGTCAATCCTTTACTAAAATTTGAGTAAGTGCCTAAACTTTAGTGGAAAGAATTCAGCACATTGGCATATCACTGGAAATTATTTTTTAAAATTATTTGATTTTACATTTTCCTTTTTTTAAAAGTTTTTCTGGTTTGGTTCCTAACCTATGTCGCAAACAAAAAGTGAGACTTATGGAGAAACTGAGAGTCAAGTACATTGCTACTCTCTAACTCCGTTAGCATCAATGGACAAGTCTTAATTCCACATGTTTTCAGGTGTCATGCCTCCACAGTTGGAGTGCCAGCCTTCAGCAATACATACCTGGCCAGCACAGAGCAGTCACACTTCCTTTCAAGGCTGAGGACACAGCTTTCCCGACCCTCTGACAATCTACAGATGACGTTGAGAATGCTCACAGAGAACTAGTCTGGGAATTTCCACTCCAAGGCAGAGAAAGAGCAGCCTCCCCTTCTTACAAAAAAGTCTTTGGCTTTGACTTCACGCTTAGCCAGAAGTCTGTTTATGCTCAGCTCCAGGTTCTTAGTTAGAAGCAGGGTATGACTCATTATCTCTTTGCCTAGACTAGATGTTGTTTCTCTAACGTAAAAATGGCCCCTGAATATCTTTCGGTCTCAGTACAGTAGCAATGCTGCAAATCTACAAATGGATGAGACACTTTAACCCCATTAATTAATCCCCTCACATTAAGAACAATCTGCTACTAAAACTGTTCAGAAGTTGAGACTTATAAGACAAAATATTTCACTGAGGCTGATGTGGAAGTACAGTCAGTTTTGGCTGGTACTTACTTCTGGGGAACATCTTTTTCAGGAGATCCAAAGTCCCCTCTGCAATCAATGATTTAACTCACTTTTCTTTTTTCTGAGGACAGTAAGTTTGGAAAATTCATGTAAAGTAAGAGAGTGTTTTTATGCCTATTTTTCCTTCATATATTTACTTCTAGAGAAAACTTGGGAAGACACTTAAAGATACCATAAACATCAATCAAATAAATGAATGGCTGTACAGAAAACAATAAAAAATTACCTTCAAGTGTTTCTCCCTCTCCAGAAAGGGCATCTCCTGCTCCAGAGGCATACAAGGCAGACACAGTCAGTGCGTACCTAGTGGCTTGGTCCAAGTCTTTCAGCACTTTAGAGGTGGTGTCACCTTTCACAGTCACTTCCTTGGTTTCACCTCCTGCGACTGGAGTGTAGGTTATAAAGTACTGCTGCACTTTGCCCGGAGCAGCACTCCAAGACAGTTTCATTGTTGATGTTGTAGCATCAGAAACTCTCAAATTCCTTGGATTTCCTCGGACTGCACATGTCAAAAGAGGTTGAAAACAAGTTGAAGTAAGCTTCATTTCTTGGTTGATCTTTTTAGACTACTGCAACATAGGATTTTATGATAAAAAATAATTCCTGAATAGTCTGCACTAATGCTGCTACAGTATACCTTTACCATAACCAGGATTTTACAATTACATCCCCACCCTTCTTAGGCAAAAATGCCCAATAGCGTCTTTTTACTTCAGTTTTTTTCTGTTGAAACAGGCTCAATCATTCTAGTACTTATATGTACTAGAAACTTAATATACGCTCAACTTCAACACACCAAGATCCATGTTGAAGTCACTATCTGCAGAATCAAGTCAAAGATGATGAATGAAATTAACACACGTACAGAGTTCTTTTAATTCTTCTGGTTTATAATATTTAAGATTGCAGTGAAATTTCAACAATGATCAGGATATTCATAAATGTTTCCATACTCTCTGGATTTTGTTTAATAAGGCATGATGCATGTTAAAGGATCATGCCTTTTCACAAGTCTACAGTAATAACTTCAGTAAATTAAATGTTTCATTAATTCCTTGCTAAGCATTCAGAACAAAATGCAAATAGGGTCTGAATTTGTTCAAAAGATATATAATTTATATCACTGACAATATGAAGAATCATGAGGACAATTAATTAAATATACAGGTAGATTCTTCACCCAAGTTACCTTGCCATATCAGGTGTTACACGTCCAAGAGACTATATTTCTAACTGAAATATTGCAATTTTGATAAATTAAATTGCCTCTCCACTAGGCTTGGCCAATGTTATAATTCTCTGTTCATCTGGGATAATACATATGGACTGTATGATTTATTCTCTTTTCAGTATGAATATGTCAGCATCCAGGGAGTTCTTCTCAAGCTTACTGCATTCACACCACTTGTCATGTACCTTCGTCAGTTTTTGCATATCCATTCAATGAATTCCCAGGCCCAGACTGATACTCAGGAATAACAGACACTTCATATCTTGTATCTTGGATCAAATTCTGCAGAATAGTCGATCTATCATTTGCTGAGACAGTCACTTGTCTCCTTTCTCCTCCAGTAAGGGGTCTATAAACAAGCCTGTACCGTAGGACATTTCCTGGAGCTGGTGTCCAGCCAACTACAAAGCTATCAGTAGTTTCATCTGTTATCCTTAAGTTTCGAGGAGCACCTTTAACTACAAAAAATATACACATATAATTTGTAAATATTTGCCTTTGGTGAAGTAGTATCTGAAGTAAAACCATTCCAACCATTAGGTCACCTAGTTTAGCAAAACAACAGCTTATAGTGCCCTCCCATTGTTTTAGGACACACACACCATTAGAAATTTCTGAAAATGTAGGGCCATAGTTACATTCAGCAGTGTAACAAAGTTGTCCCTAAAAGCATATTAATCCCAGTTTACATAGTAGCTTCTGAAAATTAGGGGAGTCTGACCGTGTTTAGCAGTACCAGTAAAAAACTGTGTAAGGGACATTTGGGCACAGTGGGGAAACTTCTTAACATGACAAATGGTATAGGTTTCCTTGCTGTGGCCATTCGCATCTGCACCACTTCCATTTACAGACAGTTGTCAGATACACCTGATTACACACAGGCAGCTCTCCTATTTTAAAAAATGACCAAGGAAAATGCAACAGGGAAAAAAAGAAAAAATTCTATTTCTCTCAGTTAAATTTTTGCAACAAAAAACGTATTCATTGCAATATGAGTTGCACTTAACGTTTAAAAAAGGTTTCTGAGTTTAGTCTCTAACTCAAAGAAATAGCTTGTTATTCCAGAAACTAAAGCAAAACTGTGGTGAATCATTTAAGCCAGTCTGCTCCTTGACAAAAGATATAGCAGCTCAGATGAACTTGTGGGCACACCAAACAAGACTCAACTCTTCCAACAGACATTAAGATCTACTGTACTGCAAATTGCTTAGAGTACACAGCATTGTCATTCAGGGGGAAAAAAAAAATCTCTGTTTTTTTGTTCGTTACTACCTATATGCTATAAGCATTTTCTTCGATGTTAGAAGTGAAGCAATTTATAATCTTAGTTTTAAAGGAACAAACTTGTTTCCTATTAATCAGAAATACAATACTCAACTTCAAATCCTTTAAAAGCCTGAAACCAAAGTTAATTGCCAAGAAAGCCATCTGGCCCAAATTGTTGGCTAGATCTGCATGGAGAGCTGCTGACGTTTACATGACTGCAGAAGGACTATCTTCTTAGACACGTTGGGATATCATCAGATCATGATGCTGACAGTTATTTAAGGCAGTATCAGTTACAACATGGGAGTTTGGATTATTTTATTGAAGCTTTTCCTTCTCCTGTCCCTCACTCACAAAAGCTACATATTCTAATCAGCCAAGACTTTGTTTTCCTAAGGGAAAATTATATGTGGCCAAAATATTCTGACCAGTAATGTCATGGAAATGTGCATACTGACAGTGAAACCTGTATCTTCCGAACTTAACATCCAAAATAAGCTATTTTATAGGTGTTTATGTCTACCAGTCCTAAGAGGAAACACCAATTAACAAATCTCCAGGCTGCTTCTTTTTCTCGCTGGAAACAATTTATGTCATCAAAGGTCACAAATGACAGCACGGAATAATGAAAAAGAGTGGATCAATATTTTAAAAAGCATGATTTAGAGTAGGCCAAGTATTCAACTACTGGAACAGAAAATCAAATTTACTGTCCTGCTGCTCCTTTCAACCAGCAGAAATGCATCATGGCAACTGTATCAAGAAAAAGTACAGTTACCATGCTTAAATTGACAGCCCTTGATCACATAAACTCACACTGACGTGAACAGAAGTTTTGAATCAGTTATTTGATTAGACCCATGAAGTTCTGACAAAAAAACAGCTGACCAAAAACTCAACCCCCTTTAAGCCTACTGTATATAAAACAGAATTCCTACTAATGTTAAGTTAGATGGCATAGCAAATTACATAGGCACACATTTGACTTTAAATGTATTGAAATCAACATGCATTCTTGCAATAGAGTCATAATTATTCAATAGAGCAGAACAGAATTGAATAGTTCAGTTGGAAGGGACCTAAAATGTTCATCTAGTCCAACTGGACTGTACATTAACATTAAGTCATGCCCCTGAATTTATGTTTGCATATTATTGGAATTCTGTATCTTTACTGAATACACTGAGATACAACAATGTTTATTCTCATTCTGTATAGCTTCTCAGCCTCAGCTGATGCTCCTCATAGACCCAGTCTTCACTTAGCAAATTCTTATTTGAGCATATGACTCCTTTGTGTCTGAGAGTAATGGGAATCCTACCTTCTAAGGTGGTTTCCTCTCCATCCAAGGGAGGGCCATCACCATCTTCATATTCAGAAATCACACTGACTGCATAAGTAGTTTCAGGCAGTAAATTGGTGAGAACTGAGCTAGTGCTTGAAGCTGGTACTGAAACAATGAATTCATCTCCACCGACTGCTACTTTATATTTAATGAGATAGGACAAAACCTCAGATCCAGCTGGAGACCAGCTCACTTTGAAACTGTCAGATGTTATGTCAGAAAAGACCATGTTCTTTGCAGGCACATAAGCTGTATAGAAATAAAAATGTGCATGTGAGGCATACTTGCTAGAATATTTTAAACACAAAATCTCTAAAACAAATAAAAAAATTCCCACAATAATTTTATTTATTCTAATTGAACAGATATTTTATTGCATGTGAACAGTATTTGTCTATAGCTATCAAATTTGATGAAGCTCATATCTAGGTTGCTTAAAATCATTCCACAATGAGTAGATGCACCAACTTAGTGATTTCTGAATCAAATTTAAACAGTCCATGTTTACTCATGGAAACTTAAGTTAGAATCTGATGATCAAGTTAGGTTTCCTCTTTTATATGTTCCATGGACAGCGACAACATTATTTCCTCAATGGAAACTAAGAATTGCTGGGATTTCTTTCTGATCTAGATTAGAAATAGGACAAAACAAATACCAGTATTTTTTCAGGAATGAAGTTGAAGGAGAAAAAAGGAATTTGACATGAGGCACAAACACAGATCTGACACCCTGGGCTTGTTTTGTTTGGCCTAGTCAGCCTAACAGTCGGAATCTTAAGACTGCTTCAGCCCTCTAAACGAAGGCTGTGCTGCTGGTTTGTTCCTCAAAGCTATCCTGAAACAAAAAGCTTATCTTTAAAGAGAGTGGGGGCTTCAACACTGGGGACTATTCAACGTTTGTGTTCTACTAAACAAAGGTAGGGTCACTGAGGGTGCAACTAATCATAAGTAACTTTAGCTGACCAAAAGCTGGTCATTTAGAAATCTTTTAACATCCAAGATGGCCAAATCTGGATGCATGTGAAAACTTTCATGTGCCACTTCAGTCTTAGAAGTCTTCAGTCCTCATACAGTTAGATTGAGACCAATATCACCTAGCATCTGCTGTCTCAAGTTGTATTGTCTAAGCCCATACCAGAGGGCCATTAATTTTATTCTAAATATTAATCAGATTGCCCCTAGAGTTGTTGGCATTGCTTCACTCTCTTTGAAAATCTAAAAGACAAGCCTACATTAGCTACCTCATCTTGGACAGCTAAAAACGAACAGGGATGGTGATTGTTCTACTCAAGACACTGAGTGTAAAAGCAGAGCACATCCACTAAGGTCATTCCAGTAGACACACATTTTCGTAGCTTTTTAGGTACTTAGCAGGGGAGGGGGGGGGAATTTCTCCAATAATTTTTTCATCTCCATTTCACCATTCATCTCCCCCATTGCTTTTAATATGTTTGAAAATGAGAAGCAAATCCCCAGTTATTAAAATTACCATTTGTATGTGGACAATTTCATCAATTTACATTCTTTAGGTAACTACAAGCACAAAACATTGGTTCCGATCTTTTTTCACTGCATTTTTTACATTCCTCTAAGTAATAACAGTTACTTACATTTTCTCCTTATAGCAGCCAGTTCCTGCTCAATTCGTAGGCAGACTGACTGTGTAAGCTCAAATGATATTCTTTGAAAAGCATCAAAGTCTTCCACGGTGTAAACGTGTGTCTCAGCAGGTGGTGACGCAATTGCTTCCAACTCTGTACGCACGGCATCCTTCACACCAACTGCAAATATTTCTACATCTGCATCCCTCAGCTTTATTGCAGGTTCTTTAAAAGCATCTGACGATTTTCCATCAGTAATAAGAATCATGACTCTTGGCACATTTGGTCTTGATCCTTTGCTGGTAACAAATACTTTCTCCCTTACATATGTCATTGCTTTGCCTGTGTTGGTAGATCCACCTCTGTAGGGGAAGGTGTTAATAGCCTGAATTATGTCTTCCACTTTGTTGTATCTGTTCAAAGAAAACTCCATATAGGGATCTCTGCTGTACTGGACAAGACTTATCTGTACTTTTCGAGGCGATATCTCAAAGCTTTTAACTAACACCTCCAAAAAGGCTCTTACTTTCACAAAATTGGCGATACCAATGCTGTAGGAACCATCCACTAAAAACACAACATCAGCTTTTACATCCACACCCCGTGAGCATTCTGCAAAGAGAAAGAATAACCACTGTAAACAGATTTTCAATGCCACAGTGTTACAACTGCATCTGTAGTTTATGTATCACACCCAGTTGTTTATAAACAAAATAACTATGCTAAGCAAAGCCCTTTCTCATAAATAATAAAAGTATGAGATTAAAACAAGCATCAGAGCTTTAATCAATGAAAAGTTATCACATGAAAATAACGTAGTGGCTCCTAACTCACCCACTTGAACTTTTACTTGTTGTGTTTTTTCCATTATGGTTATTGGCTCACTGGGGGTCAATCCTTTCATTGCATAAACATTAATTTGATACTCTGTGTCTGGAGAGAGATCTTTAACATTGAGAGCAGTAGTCTGAGGACCCACACTCAGCACATGTTGTTTTCCACCAGCTATCATTGGAATGAACTGCAGCCGATAGCCAGTTATTTGGCTTGTGGATGGATCCCAAGTGATCCTAACAGATTTTGAGGAGATCTGAGTGGCCACAAGATTTGAAGGAGGCTCCACCACTGAAAGAAATCAAAAGCAAACCCAAAATGTTAATTAATTAATTAATTAATCGATTAATATTAATTACAATTAACAATATATTTTCTTTATTTCTGGGATAAATTTACTTATATTTGCCTAATCTTTACTAAAAAACACTTTTTTGATTTCTTTTTTAGTGTAAATAAACAGAAGTGAATGACAGGACTGCCTAAAAGTGACATCAGTGTAGAAGTATGAACAATGCATTCATGGTCCCTCAAGTACAGTAGAAGTTCCAAGAGAAATTCTGTCTTGCTTTAAACCCATTTCAACCAGAAGTGAAAGTTACTCTCACAGAAACACAGCAGAAAGTGTGAACAAATGCAGACTTGAGCAGAGCACTATGACAGTGGAGTCATCTCTGCTGACATTTTGGTCAAAGAATAACTAGTTACTCAAAACTTTACATGGCCAGAAGGCTGAAATGACACAGGTTGATGTCTGTGTTTTCTCAGTATTCTCCAGTTTTCATTCCTTGGTTCCTAACCTTTTACATATTCTGCCCCTTCCAAGCATTTTTTTTTCCCTTTAGTACATTTTTCCACAGAAGTGACGCCTGTGTCCAAACTGACTGTATGAGACTGATAACTGCACATCAATGTTGCCTTTGAAACTGTGGAATAATGGAGCTATTTCAAACCTACTACATCACATGTTCTGTTCTCGTGCATTTAAATACACAAGACTGAGACCAGTTTTCCACATTTATTAAATGAGGCAACGGATCAAACTCCAGAAATAATGCAAAGGAAGTAGGGATAGCCTCTTAAATATGAATCGAAATAAATTGAATTCTATAAATACATTTATTTAAAGTATCTCACCTTCTTCTCCACTAACCAGTTCACCCAGTTGTTCATCAACACCAGAGCACACTTGCAAGATAATTTCATTCTGTATATCCACAATTCCATCAAAATTAGCCACATTGAACACATGCTTCAGTGAAGGCTGAGATGCAATTAGCTTGAGTTCCTTTGCATCTGCTGCTTTGATACCTAGAAGTTGCAATAGACAGGACTGTGTTAAGTAGCCATAAAATACAGACACCTGTGAATGAAATGTCAGAACAACCTGGGGTAAAGCTGAGTTTAATTTAATTAATCTGTCATTATTAATAATCAAACTACAAAAACATACAAAATAATGAGGTGACACATTCCGTTTCCAACCTAAGAAAATAATGTGATATCGTCAATGAGGTCAGGGTTGAAACTATGCTAGTCAGTCATCCTAATCTCCATGTAGGAGCTACAGAATTACTATCAAATTAACACAGATGGTATTTTTCACTCTGGAGGCCACAAATGACCCATTAATGCATACGGATTAAAAGAGACCCATAGTGAAATTCTTGAAACAATCTGTACAACATATAAATTACTTCTTTATCAACATTAATCTCTCAATCTCTCAATCAGTAGAAAAACTCGACATACCCAAAGAAAAAACTTCAACTCCTATGTTGCGCAGCTCTCTTGCAGGAATCTCTACATCATCTTGAGCTTTTCCATCAGTAATGACAATTGCTACTTTGGGAAAGCCTTTTCTTGCTCCAGCAGACTCAGTGAAGGTGTTTTGAACCAGGTAATCAATAGCCTCACCTAAAAACAACACCACAAGATGTGTTTTATTAGACTTATATGAACCAGGATTTAAAGCAAATTTGAATTACGAAACTAAATGCTGAATAAACATGTATGTGGAAAATCTGTACCTGTCATTGTGTTGCCACCTTTGTAAGGTATCCTTTTAATTGCATCAATAAGATCATTTCTTCTGAAATACTGATTTAAATTGAACTCTGTTCTTGTATCTGAACTGTACTGAACAACTCCAACTCTTGTCTTTTCTTCCCCAATGTCAAAAGCTGATACAAGGGCAACCATGAAGTCCAGAATATATCCAAAGTTATTTCTCCCTACACTCCATGAACCATCTACCAGGAAAACTAAGTCTGTCATTGCACTTATGGAGCATCCTGGAACATAACAGGAGGAAAAAAAGCAAAACTCTATTAGTAAATGAGCAATAGCATTCTTACAAATCAGTGAGAGGTCTAATGGGAACTTATTAGGGAAAAGTCAAAACAAACAGATGTTTAATAGATTGATCTTCTTATCTGGAATTCTTACTTGTGGAAGTATTATTCACATAAGTGAATCCACCCATGGGAGTTTTCTAGTTGCCTTTATTCAAAAGGAACTGTTTTGAGATATCTCTCATGCTAACCCACAACATCTGTTATGCCACAACAGATGAAAACACACATACAAAACTTTTTGCAGTGATTTGATGTTACAGAAAAACATAATTTTGTTCCCACGTCTGCCTTGTATCTTTATCTCCCCATTATAGCTGCACTGGCTCTTCTGCAATGTCTTTTATCCACAGCACAGCACTTCTTGTTAATAGGACCAAGACACTCATGGACTTGCTCAGGTTAATTGTATGAAATCCCTAGTTTCAGTTCCAACTTTGCACCTAATCTTTCAACCCAGCTACTAAAATCCGTCTATCCCAGTGCCTTCACAAGTTTTCTTAACTCTGTACAACTTTACAAGTGAACTTCATTGCTAGGTAACACAGGAACACAGTTTAACTTTATGGGGTGCTAGAGCTAAACCTCAGATAAGATAAATGTCAGGTAAATTGAAAGACAAAACACCTTACTTTGTAATTGAGCCTCAATCTTCTTTTCCTCTGGTATCCCCGGACCACCTGTCTGAACTACAGAAAGCACACAACAGACAGAATTAATGGAGGAAATCAGGTTAAATTTGTAAACATCAAAGAAAAGCATTTAGGAAATTAGAGACACAAATCTGACAAGACTCAGAATATAAAAACATATATACAGGTTGTGAATAATACATCACCTGTACTTACAGATGTGACAACATAGTATTCAGGACAACACAAAATAGATAAAATGTAAATAATTATGGATACTCAGTATTTGTACATCTTGTACAGTAATTTCCTGAAAATAACTGCGACATCCCTGAATGAAATACCTGTATTTCCCATCTCTAACACCTAGGAGAATTAATCATAAGCAATTTTCCCATGGTTGTCTGTGAAGCTTGATATGAGACAAAACACATCATAGAAGAGAGCATGTTGTGGACTTTTATTAAATTAAATTTACTGTATGCTTTAATTATTAATATAAATTATAAACATTTAAATTCAGTATTTTAGTATGCATTCAGACATATTGTGTCACATTTTATTATTATTTGATGACTATAGTTAGCTTTTTCAAATACACACACACACATAGAGGATGCCTCTCAGATTCATTTGCTACTGAGGTCAGTGATCATCTTCCCCTTGACTTCAGCAGATGCAATTACAGAAAGGTTCAGCTCAAAAAAAAAAAAAAGCAGGTGCCTCCTGCCAAGAATTCTATAGGGGTTGTCAGACACTATACATCCATATTAGTCTCCTTTGATCTCTTGCAAATTTTCTCTGCTTCTACTAGGAATAATGGGAAAAGGCTGTTCAGACAGCTCCATCTAATGAGAGTTTAGGTATGTGGCAACTTTGCTGAGGAACTGGATCAAAGTTTTATGAATGACTACTCAGTTATATTACTTGGTTTTCTAATTGTATAACAGCTACTTACTTGTCAGCTGGCCAAAAACAGGTAGACTCTCCTCTCTGTCATCATATGAAGCTATTGATACAACATACTCTACATCAGGTATAAGATCTGATAAGACAGTTTGGGTAGTGCTAGGTGAAAGAGTAAATTCTTTAGTAGGTCCATCTGCAATAAATATATAAAACACTTGATGCAGTCTTTAAATCCAATAATACTAATAAGTTTATCATAAAACAAAATGCAACAGAGAATAATCTGTCTAAAATCCACTTATAATTTTAGAATGATAGACTTTCCGTTTTTGTGAAGTATGAACATGGAAACATGAAACTTCAAACTAACTTGCTTTCAATAGTGAGCAAAATTACTGAAGTGTTTACTAATTTCCAGGAAATTTAAATCTAAAAAGTACATACAAAATGTACTATCATCTAACAAATCACGGTCCAGTTCTCATTCAATATCACTTTCACACTAATTATTTCTTAAAGTGAAATAGAATAATGACTGTCTTACATAGCACAATACAATTGCTGACCTTTATGTTAAAAGCATAGAAGAGGAGTAGAGTGATGATTCCACCTTCCTTTTGCTCCTTGCAAAGGAAAGGCATCCAGCACTTACTGCTTGCCTTCCCAAAAGGGTAAATGCTATGGTAAGAAAAGCTCTAACTTGGAACAATCACTGGTCCTTGTATGCTGTTTGCTGGCTGCCCAATCTTGATCATAAACTTCAGAAACATTTTAACAGTCACTCTCATATTTAAGTTAGATATAACCAAAAATATACCCAATGTTTCAAAAAATGTAATCACATAACGGAATTTTACAGAACTCACCATTTGTTGGAACCACAGTTATTCTGTAACCCACTATTGCATCTGGTGGCCTTTTCCATGACATTTGAACATTATGTTCATCTATAATTGTAAAATTCAAGTCTGATGGTGGATTAACTGCAAAAGATTTATACCAGGTGGATGTTTAAAAAATTGAAAAAATGACAAATGAATAAATAAAAGAAAGTTGAGCAAAGCTTACTAAAATTGTCTTTGCATAAATTTGTTTCCAACAAATATAAAGATATGTTGTTGGAAAAAGAGTAAAATAAAAGCTGACAAAATGTGACAAAACATCAGAGTATATGCATTACAGAAGACAGCACAGAACATATGTTTCTTGAGTTGCCAAGACATTCAAGAATGGCCAGCAAAATCAAGCACAATAGAAAACACATTTGGATACATGTACAATGAGTTCACAGATAATCACCACATATGCAAACATTTCACATAACAATTAAAGGAAATTTTTTTACATGCTGGGTGCAATCCGTACAAGCATGCCAAATCACAACCTGCTTACAATATCATGAGATCATTTAGGATGTGGAGAACACAGTAGTCTTCTTAATTAGACATCAAAGAATTTATCAGCTTTTTAATATAGTCTCTGCATAGTAATATTCTCTATCAATTTCACTGAATCTAGAAACTTGGCAGAGAAAAGAAATAATTTAAAGAATACAAGAAAAGATGGGGCATTTATTGTTCAGGAAAAGAATTTCTGTTAGGGTCTAGATATGAATATAGTTGCAAAATGTATATCAGTAATAATGATACACCAATGTATCATTTTATTTCAAAATATGGAAACTTTCACCCCTTTGTCCCTAAAAGCCACTAAAGTGACATATTTTGCACATAGCAGCAAAGGATTCAGGAACTAAGGGGATAATAAATGGCATTAGTAATTACGGCAATTTGCTAAAATATTTGAGCTAATGCTAAATTCACAGAAATAAAATTCTACCTGTTTACACCAGGTTTCTGTACAGTTTCAAAGGTGTAAACTATTGTTTTCATGTTCCCTTTGCAGCAGGTGTACCCATACTAATAGTGGCATTTTACAATAAAATGCCAGTATGGTTCCAAACAACACAATGGTTAATTATGAAAAGACAACATCAAAGTATATTTATGGACATTTGTTTTGCAGAATTTATAGAAAACGGCAAAGAGAGCACCAGTGATCTGAACAAATGACTGCAAATAAAATTTGTAGGAGCTGATGACAGAAGTAACTGAACAGTACAGAAAGAAATAGTTTACATACGCTATTTTGCAGCATCATGCATATGTAAATGAAATGTTGATTATTTTTTTTTTTAGCTTCCCACGATGGACAAAAGCCTCCATGTACAAGGTTCATTACACAAAGACGTTTCATAAATATTTTATAATGATATTCTCTTCATAAAATCGTCATGCTTATTCATGCAGTATTTTACTGACTCACTGTCAGTGCATGGTAGGTATATTATACATTATTGTTTAAATAGGTCACAAAGTAAGATTAGATCCAGCCATACTTTCCTTAACTACTTGAGAGAGGGTTTTGCAGGCATTTTTAATAGACAGATCTCCATTTCATGGAAGATCTTCATCATATGTCAGATTTCATTTCAGATTTGTATATAATTTTAAAAGCAGATAAAGAGGTAAATGCTAGAATGCTTAATTACGAAAAGTCACTGTTCAATTGCAAAAAGTAAAACTTTTTGCTCAAAAAATCTGGCATTTTTCTCCTTTTAATTTTCTGCCATTTCAAACCATAGGATAATATGGCTTTGTAATACTGATATGATAGATAACACTAGTACTGAAGTAAATGTTATTTTTCCTGTTGTCCATACACAGGCAGTGAGATTAGATCATTAACCTGCATGCACAGTTTATTCATCATTCAGTTTATGAGTATCACAATGCTAGAGACAGCAGGGTAGTTACTTAGTATCAAAATCATGCAACACATGTTAATAGGAAAATACATTTAGGTGATAAGAATATCATTATAAAATATTGTTTCAGAAGCAATGGCTCAGGACAAATTTAATGCAAAGGCAGAGACAACTGACCTGAGCATGCTTTTAAAAAAAATTCAGTACATGGAAAAAATAGCACTACCAACCTTGCACGTAAATTGGCATGTTGCAGCAGAGACTTTAGGCTTTAACTGCTGAAGGACAGCAGCAGCCCAACTTGTTGATATCCAAATGACCGGATTCCAGATAAACTGAAAAAGCTGACTGTGAGGAATTCTTTAACATCTTAAAGGATTTTAATCCATTTTATGAAAATTCAGATGTAGATCTTGCAGGTAACAAGAATAGTACATCAGTTCGTAAGTGACGTATCCGTTCATCCAGGTGATCGTAGCACAATGGCATTGCAGGGGACCTTGAAAGACCCCTCCTTCATCCCATGGTCAAGACATGATGAGCCACCTCAAGTCATTCCTGACATGTTTGCTCAGATCATCATTCTTAAAGACCTCCACTATTGGCAAGACTGTCAGCTTCCCACAGAAATTACTGCAAAGGCCTCACTGCTTTTATCATCATAAAGTTATTCCCAACACCTAACTACAGTCTTCATTGCTGCACTTTAAACCCATTCATTCTCAACCTATGGCTGGCTTATCAAGCTCAAGTACTGAATACTACACCCATTCAAATCCAAAAAGGAACCTTGCCTGAGTGAAAAAAAAAAAAGAGTAGTTTGGATTCAATGTCATCAAAATATCTTCCAGATGGCCTGTAAGCTTTTGATACTCAAACAGAATCTCCAAAACATCCATGGACCTTCACATGGGTCAGATTTCACCCAAGTGAAACCATATGTGGGGTGAAGACCAAACCATGGTCATATGACTGAGAGCAGTAGGCTGAGCCAAAGCACAGCAAAATGTTTAGATGATAGAAATCTTATTGTGATAATAAATAGGGCAACTATTACTCCACCTCATTAAAATTCTTCTTCCAGAAAGGAATTCATCAGTGGAAAAAATAATACATCTGCAATAATGAATCAGACCAGAGTTCTAGGAACAAAATGCCCTTGGTTGTGGTAGGAGATTGCACCATTACTGGGACAAACCTTAAAACGTCACTCTACGAAATCTTACATGTGAGCACAGCTTTACTCAAGCAAACAGTCTTGATGTCAGACTACGTGCAGAAATTAAGTTGCACCTAACACTCACTGTATAGTGACAGTGCTCAATCTGTGTCCATCAAAATCCATGCCACACCTCTCACTGACTTGAGTCATGATCATAACACATGATGGAATTATAGCATTGCCTTAACACAGTGATCCCACTGTTGGTGCACAGAAATGCATGGCTCCCCAACAGTTTTCCAGAGAAGTAAAAAATATCCTGTTGCACAACAATAATGTTTACACTGCATTAATTTCAACCACTCTTAGAACTGTGATATGATAATTTTCCTAATTGGATAGCCTATGTTACCCACCACAAAAAAACCAAAGCAAAACAAAAACACAAACAAAACTACAAACAAAACAAAAAACAAAACAAAACAAAACAAACAAACAAACAAAAAAACCAACCAGACATAATATACTTAATTCATAGCCACTTATTTTGTTATTTACATGTGTAACAAAATTGTATTTTCTGAAACAAAAAAATATAGAACAAAACATCTTTTTCATGCTATGCAGGTCTTATACTAGCTTGTATTACTTCACAGGTAATACAAATCTAATATACAAAAGCCTACATTTTTTGCAGATAACACAGTGCGACTGCTAGAGAACCTCAATGAATATCTTAACAAGACAGAAATAAAATATAACCAGAAGCTCAAGTAATTTATACCCAGAACCAGACTTGAAAGTAATATATCTTGGAAGTAGCTGCCATCCACATGAGAAAGAAAATCTGTAATTCCACTCATTGGAAAAGATGGACTATAATTAGCACGTGAAATAACACGTTAGCCCATGTTAAAATAACACGAAGTCTATACAATCTATGGAAGCTGAAGAGTAAGCTCAGCCTTACTGACATGGAGATAAGCCCTGCTGAGGCTGCAAGATGCCAAAACTTCTCCTTTCATATTTTTTTCAGAAATGGCATGGTTTTGGCACAACTAACTAGATTATGACCCCAGTCAAGCTCCTCTGAAGTCTGTGTTGCCAGTGCAACCGGAAGAAAGAATGAGCTACAGCCTAGAAATGTAGTAAAGAGCTGCTTCTCAGACTTGTTAGATATTCATTGCCAATCACAACACTAAAACATTGTCATCTGTACCTTTGTATTTTTTTATTTTATACATGTATATGAAATTTCTTCAAAATATGAGATATATAATTCATTAATGTACTTGTAAAGAAAGCTCATTTAAATCTGTATACCTATACATATAAAGATGTATGTAACTAAACACAACTGCATGGACATACACACTGCATGCATAAATATTTACCAAAGTTCATGCATATTTGGGCATATATATGTGCATGAGTGTATACACCTACAAATGCATGTACACTTTGATTCTAATTAGAAGCATGAAAAACAGGCAGGTATAGTCACCCCCATATATATAAAAATTTCTATTTCGCATATTAATCTACATGGCTCTCTCTCTCTCTTAGGAACTTAGAAATCAACAGCTAATTTCTCAAGAGATAGAAATTAGACATCAAAAGGTAATAAAATAATGGTCCCACCAACCAGTTCTAAAGCTGAATACATGGTTAACTTCAAGTTTTAGCTATCCCAGATCATCTCTAAATCATTCATCCAATGAAAATTAGGGTAGACGATACAAACTTTATTACAAGAGAAACTTTCTAATCCTCTGCAACTGCTGTGCTGCAATTATTTGTCACTTACTCTACTGCATGTCCTGGTAACAGATTTTTCACTGGACAAACCTTTTTATGCACTATACAAAGGTCCCACACTTGGATCAGTGATACCCTCCTTCCCTACCTCCAGCCTAGACAATAGACTTTTCTAGGTCTGAACCAGTTCCTGAGAAACTGAAAAGGTAGCACCTTTAGAAGCTCAGTGAGGTCACACAGAACCAATGATTTCCTCATTCCTTTTCCATGCCTTGAAAATCCCTTGTGTAGTGACACACTACGCAAGCCATGACATCATCACAGAGGTTATAACTAATAGGTTATTCACATGCTAATATACTTGGCTTAACTATGACTGAAATAAGAGACTCTGGCTCTTTGATCAGAGATGGAAAAAATACTCTGATAGAGAGAAATTTTGACAGATAGAATAAAAGGGCACAAAAGAACTTACAGCATAAAATATACCATCATGCACAGGAAGTTTAAGCTGAGCAAGAGAGATCAGAAGGACTGCAAAATAAAACAATAATTTCACTGTAAGAGAAAAAGATTCTGAGCTTGAAAACAGATTTTCAGCCTTGACCAGGATAAACAACTTCCCCACTGAAATGCCATGAATTTAAACTACATGTGGGTTTTACCCTCTGTACTCCTGGAGTGACTGCCCAGCTGGAAAACCCTGTGCTGCTCCATCTCTGTAGAAAAGCTCTAACACCATTACTGCAGCTCTGCCTTGCCAACAGCAACAGAGCATGGCTTTCACAAAGGACTTCAGAGCAGCTGTGATGCTGATGAAGAACCAGTTTCATACTGAAAGATTCAGGAATCTATGAACAGCAG
Organism: Empidonax traillii; assembly: GCF_003031625.1. Classification (NCBI taxonomy): domain Eukaryota; kingdom Metazoa; phylum Chordata; class Aves; order Passeriformes; family Tyrannidae; genus Empidonax; species Empidonax traillii. The sequence goes on along the minus strand of NW_020955541.1, from coordinate 421,525 downwards.
CATCAGATAAACACCAGATCTACTCCCAGGAGTGACTGAAAAATGAAAGCTGAAGGAAGGCAGAAAGGTAGAACTAATCTTTTCCTTTTCTCTGCTTTCATCCCATCTTCCCACCCCATATCAACAATCTTTACCACATCAAATGGTTCTCTCCCTTATTCTCCTCTCACTTTTTCTTCACACCAAGTGTCTACTCACACCTGAGGGAAAGAAAATTCAAAATGCATCTCCCGTGAATGCCACAGGGAGATCCAAAACAAAGAGGCACAAGACTGACTGACTGACTGATCTGGGGAGAGGAGGGGAGGATAGTTTTACCACAAAGTGATTTGAAAGTAGGAAAAAGACTAAAGGACAAATGTCCACAGGATAAAGTCAGTTCAGCAGACAGGATTTAAGTTGTAGCGATACCAGAACTAAAGTGAGTAAGATCCAATATGCAATTTACAAAACAATGCAGAAGGATGACCTTTTGTATAGTCCATATAAAAAACACTGCAAAAAGCTCTACAGAAGCAATTCCTACCACAGCAAGTCCTAAGGCATTCCTAGTTTTGACCTTTCATTTTCAGCACCACAATTTTTCACCGCACATTTTTCTGCTCTTTCTTCAAAACTTTGAAACTAGAATTCCCTCATGGAAACCCGATCAGTGTACACTAGGTATTTTACTTAATAAACATTTCTGTTTATGTAAGTCCTGGCCAGGACTGCTCTACAACTCTCAAGATCAGGCTTTGTCCACTCCTTTGCTTAGCAACAGTGCATCCTCCAACACGGGATCTAAACAATCTTGGCCAGCTTGTCTGGCAGTATGTCTACTTTTACTGTTGTAAAATAACTGTATGCTGCTCCAAATATATTTTTGTAGCTTTCTTTAACAGTACTGAAGCTATGACTGCTTTAGTCTACACTACAGCTAAATAAAACACCTTCACTTACGTTCGGAAATAGCATACTCCCTAAGTGTAATCCGTAGTGCAGGACAACAGCAACTGCACTCCAGCTCCAAGCAAGCTTCCTCCTAAGATGGGGAAGAACACACAAACCATTACAGTCCCTTCATCAAAACTGTACACTTTCTCTGCTTTCTCTGGCCGGCAGTCCTGCATTTCAAATGCAACTCTGAAATGACTTCAAATGACCTTTTTCGGTTCCTTAGCCAACAACAACGCAGCACTAGAGGAAGGCAGTGGGCTGATTCTCTCCTAGGGTGACCAGATGTTAAACTACTGACAGAAATGCCATCTTTTTCCAGAAAGCCAGTGGACTTCACATCTGTGTGCCCCAAGTAAGCACCGCTGCTGGGGGGCAAACACTGCCAAGGTGTCTCTGACACCCCATGCTTTTAGTAACCACGAGCCAAGGTGACCAGCTCCAGACACAGGAGGTTGTGGCAAACAGGCCATGATCAGGGAATTTGTTTCAATTTGATACAGAAGGAGAAGCAAGGGGAAAAAAAACAAATCATCAGATGCTGGCTTCTGCTTTTCTTCCAGTAAATCCAGGGGAGTTCATACCCAGTGGTTTTGATCACCCTATGATGGAGTCAGGTCCCAGAGGTCAGATCAAGTCATTTCAGTGCAGGACATTCGGCATCTCTGTTGCCCCTGGCAGCCACTGCTGGCAGAAATACCATGACTATGAGCAGGTCACACTGAGGGCGCAGGAGAGGTTGTTCTCACAGTTGCTCTTAATCCATTGCAGAGCAAACGTGCCAGGGCCAGGCCATTTCAAGTCATGCTACGGCAAGTGCAGCAGCCAAGACGGGTCTCCCCAGGTTTTCATCCCTTCAGCTGAAGGCGGGACACTGCCAAGGCCAACAGGAGCCTCAGCCTCCAGAGAGACTGGGTCAGGGCCAGACGAGGAGGAGGAAAGCCTCTTTGCAGGTGATGATGCCACATGCGTGCCAGAGCCTTGGAGCCCCGGCCACCCCAGAAACGCCTGGCCCAGCCTTCCCTTCAGAAGTGCCCAGGACACATGACATGGCAATGGCAGCATCTCACCAGGCATGTTCCCCAGGTCAGACCCTCCACAAAGGTCAAAGTGTCCCCGAGGGAAAGTCCGGCCCCCCCAAGGCTCAGCCGGGGGTCGCCCCGCCGAGCAGGGGAGGCCGATGTACCGGCAGGCTGACGGGGCAGAGGCGAGGGGGTCCAGCTGGACAAAACACACAGGCGCAGAGAGCCAGACTCTGTTGGAGCATTTTATTTCAAAGCTTGGGTTGTTGGGTGGTGGGTTTTCCGTTTCCTCTCTCAATATTACTAAACGAGCCCATAGACCAGCCATTCTTGGTCCATCAGGGCAGCAGCGCCACAGCCCCAGCCGTGCTGGGCTGCCCGCCGGCAGCGGCAGTGGCAGTGGGCTCCTCAGGGCGCTGCACCCAGCGGCCACGTCGGCTGGTCTGTGTCCTGTCAGGGGGGCAGTGTGGACAGCACACCAGAGAGACAGAGAGAGGGAGCTACGGTCCGGCTGACTAGCCGGGAGAAACAGAGCACAGAAGGAGCTGGGCAAGGAAGGAGAGACGTTTCTATGAAGGAGAGAAAAAGTAAAGTAGTTACACTCAAAAATGGAGAGAGAGAGAGCCAGTAGCTCAAGGCTGGTTGGGAGGTTTGCTGGTCAGCAGGGCACCGGGTCAAGGGGGCAGGGAGGGGAAGGTTACCTTCAGCCTCGATGGAGGAGAGGAGGGCGGCTGCACACAGAGCAGCGACTGCCGAGCACAGTGCTGTCTTCATTTCTGCCCTTTCAGATCACAACAACATGAATGAATCTGCAGTGATGGAGAAGGGGGGAAGGGGGAGAAAGGAGAAGGAAATGATACGTGTGGATTAAAGGACTGCGTGGGTGTATTCATGAAACACAAAAAACACAAACCATGGATTTCGCTTTTTTCCCTTATCCCCAGCCCCCACCCACGAGACCAGGTTGAAACCTCTAGACTTGAAAGCTGTCCAAGACGACGAAAGATCTGTATGACTAACTGGAGAGTCTCATCTTGCAATAATGTGCCTTTTGTTGCTGAAGTCTTTCCAACCACAGTAAACATTTGAGGCTTTAACCTAGTTAGGGTTAATTTGGTCAGGGAAGCGCAGTGAAGACCTGTGCCTCCGCACAGACAGGAGCCAAAAGGGAGCTCCATGACTTCATCGCTGAATGTGATGATAGCTAATTCAGAGGTCATTCCTGCCTTGGATCAACTAAATGTCTCTTTCAGCTGGGGATTTTATTCGGCTCCTTTTTCATAACTGTTGAACCACTTAGTTAGCTTTGTTTTAGTGGTCTCAAGGCAGTTTGGAAACTGTAATAAAACTTTCTTTGAGGGGTTCTGCCTACAAATGTACTATTCTTCATTTCTCGAACGTCTGAAATAGGTTATACAGAAGTGTGTGTGACACACAACTGAAATCCGACACGTCTGTCTAGCCATGATGTTTCAACATCTGATAATTCATTTACATGTCCTTAGAGAAAATAGATTTAAAATATACTATTAAAGGCCGACAGGCAAAAGAGTCTCTTAATCACTGTAGGTTGTTTAGCAAAAAAGGTGGGATTAGGCCAAGTTAGAGGTTCTTAATTGCAAGCAGCTTCATAACTACATGCTCTAGGCCATGTAAAATTACTCCTAATTACTCCAGCCAAACTTCCAAATTATTTCCTTGTCTAAGGCTAATATGAACAGTCCACATCACTTACAAACATGTTTCTAAAGTTCAGGATTTTCTATCTTGGGAAGTAGAGGAGGGGCAATTTGTCTGAATAAAGTCATAACTGCATCATATATCATAATTAGGCTGGAGGAAAGAGAATTCCAAAAGCAATTAGGCAACAGATTTTATCGGGAAGCTGCCAAGAGCAAAACAAAAGAAAAATACATAAATCATTCATCCACAGAAACAACTAAAAGGGAAAATAATATTCTTCTACCATCCAGAGAACTATCCAGCAAGGCACACTTATTGGGTGGACACTAAGGAAATCCAGGAATTTCCTAGTTACTGACACTGAGCTTAACAGGCTTCTTTTGAGCAGCTGTATATACTTGCCTTAACCAAATGCCTTTACTGCACATGAAAATACCAAGAGCTTTTAGAAAACCTAAGCAATGGTTTCAGTCCAGTGGCAGTTTCAGAGGGTAAACAGAAGAGTAACATTGACCATAATGACTCCGTAACACAAGAAAGGCGAGTGTTAGTATTAAATTGCCCTGTAAACTCCAAAATCATATCACAGCTCTGCATGGGAAACGGCTGTCCCTGGGAAGATCTACAGCATTCTGCAGTGAGTTTAATGATCGCCTGAACTTCACGCAAAAGAACGTTTTGTCCTGGAAGTCTTGTGCAGGCTTTGAGTGCCACCTTTTGATCCTTCTGAAGAGCAACGGAAATTAATCATCTCACAAAGGCATCTAGGAGTTCACTACTGATGCAGGTCTACCGTTTTTGTTTCATGAAATACATCATCTCAGCCAAAGCATTCATTTGCCCACCTAGGAACACTATTTCCTTCTAACAAACTTAGGAGTGTGAAACAAAGCCTGGAGGTGGCAGAGGAAAGGTCCTCTCACTGGCTCAGTGGTGACACAACAGACTGTGTCAGAACTAAAGGTTTCCTCGTTGACCTTTAGAGACCGCTTTAAATAAAAAATAAAAAAAAACCCAAAACCGGTCTTTCACGGTGCCAGTCCAATTTCACACTAATTCAACCAATGAAAGCTTAGCCAAAGCTGGCCCAGACAGAGTGCACGACATTTACCACTTTAAAGAAGAAAAAAGTAACTTAACCAAAAAAAAAGAAAAAAACCAACAAACAACAACAACAACAAAAAAAACAACGCAGGAAAAACCCACTACCTATCAAAGGCATAAAAAACTGGAAGCAAGAGAAAGCATCACCGGCAGCTGTACACACAGGGGAGGGAAGCGAGAGCTCCTGCCAAAGCCGCAGCGGTAGCATGCCTGCAGGCGCGCTGGGCGCTGACAGCGGGCTCCGCCTGGAGCCTCCGGCCGCCGGGAGCCTCCGTCTGCGGAACACCGCCGCCTCCCTACGTATTTCTGCCCAGACACCCCGCCGGTCTCCCCCGTGCCCTCCCCGGGGCTGACAGCCAACAGCGCCGGGGCGCTCTGCCCTTCACCTCTCCTCCGCCCGGCCGCACGCCTGCAGCCGGCTCTGACATGCCCAACGCGCACACACACGCTCCTTCCCAATCCCGTGCCAGCCTCCAGCCCGGCGCTGCTAAACCCAGCCTAAGGTGCATCAGAGGGGGCTGCATGCGTGGTGCGTGCGGACAGGGCGGGCCGCCAGGGTGGGCGGCGGGGAGGGCACGGGACCCCCGCTCCTCCGCGGGCACACACAGACCTGCCGGGGTGGCCACGGGGTGCGGGGTCGGTGACAGGACAGCTCCTCCGGCGATGATTCCGGCGGTGCCCGCAGCAGCAGCAGCCGGAGCAGTCGGACCTGGGTAAAGGGAGGAGGATAAAGGATGAAGCTCCGGGGGCACCTTGTGGAGGGAGCAGCAAGTAGCAGCAGCAGCGAAGGAGGAGCAGCAGCGGCGGCAAGAGCTGAGCGCAGAGGAGGCGCCTCGATTACTGTAGCTCCCGATGCGAGGGGTCTGTCTGGGAAGACTTGCCTTCTCCAAGTGGGAAGAGCCTCTTCTCAATCTGCTACTTAATAGAGGGCTGTTCCCAACTCTCAATTTACCCTCGTAAGCGGTTACGAAACTGTAGGGAAGGTGGACTGCTGCCACGGGGTGATATATGCGCTGCTCTGCTCCAGCAAGGAAGGGGATCCACTTCTGGAAACTGGCGCATACCTCCGCGCATTCCTGCGGCATGAGACGGGCGGCCGCCGCGGCAGCGCGCCCGGAGGCAGGGGCCCGGCCCGCCGCCCCCTCCCTCCCCTAGGCTTCCCAAAAAGGGGGGACACGGGAGAGCAGTGTAAAAACTGAGTCTCCGGGCACGGCTTCGAGGGACTGGGGCGTGGAGGGTGTCCCCGCGCGGTGCGTTCCGCGCAGCTCACGCCGCCCCTGCGGAGGGCCCGCTCGCCCTGCCGGGGCTGGGGCTGGTCTCCAGGACAATCTTGCAGAAAAGCGCGGGCACTCCCAGCGCCGCTGCCAGAAGCCTCGGGGGCAAAGGAGATTTAGTCATTTTGGCACAGTTCAGGTGTGTCTGACCTCCACCCTACGCAGCCGGCATACATTAAACACACACTGCCCCCGACACCCCTCCGCCACATGGGTGTTTTGCGTCGAGCACAAAGAGCCGCCGGAGCCGAGAGCAGCTGCGGCAGGGCGGGCACCGCTCTCCGGGCAGAGGGACGGGGCGCACGGCCCCACAGACCCTCCCTCACACCCTGCAGAAAACCCGCGCCCGTAGGCCCCGTCTGAAATTCTGTGCCTTCCAAAGGAACCGCACCTTCCAGAACCGGGCCAAGCCCGTTGGTGGGCAGGGTCCGCGAGGGTCTCCCGTCTCTCGCTCCCAAAAGCCTGCCTGTGGCACCTGGCTCGTCCCGACCTCTGCAGCGCGCCGTGCCACAAGGTGACACGGCGGGACAGCCTGTCCCGTCCCTGCCCGAGAGGGCAGGTCGTCCAGCGGGGCTCAGACAGGGCTTCCCCGGGACCCACCGTCTGCAGCGGGTCTGCTCCCACACCAGCGGGCAAGGGTATCCCCGGTAACGCCGTCGAAGAGGCTCGTCCGGGACCCTTTCGGGCTAAAGTACGGGATGTCACAGTCCCCGCGGAGCGGCTCCGCAACTCGGGAGGCGGGACAGAGCTGGGCGAGGAGCGGGGGCCAGCAGGGAGGGAGAGCCCCGCGGGTGTATGTCAGCCGCGGTCCCGCTCCCGTCGCGGCCCCGCTCCCGCCGCACCGGCACATCCGCGGTGCGCCAGCGCCCCCTGGTGGCTGCGCGCGGGAGTGGCGGCCGACACACCGACCGTCCGTCCGTCCGTCCGTCCGTGCGTACGCCGGGCCCTCGGCGCCACCGCCGTGGGGACAAGGTGGAAAACAGGGCCGGGAAGGGTGGCGAGAGGGAGAGAGGGTGCCAGGCCCAGCTCGGAGCGGTCGGTGAGTTTCCGGGGCCGTGCTGGGTCCGTGTCGGCTCCGTGCACGGCGTGACTGGCGGAGCCATCAGGAGAGGTTCCAGCCGGGGTGGAAGTGACCGATAGCGGAGATTAATATTTTAGCAGGGGACGGCCCTTCTTCCGCAGGACTGGGAGATGAAGGAGCAGGCAGGAGGACTTATGTGTCCTGAGTTTCATTTCTGCAGCAGACCTGTCATCTGCATGGGAACCCAAACGCTGAAAAGAAAGTGATAATCAGAAGACATGCACTGACCTTTCCAGACACTTTGGAAGTGAGTCAGCTCCTCTTTGGGACACGGCACAGTTTCAGCTGTCTGGTATTGATAGAATGCGCTTTCCAAAAGCAACATTTCCTCTGCTGATAAATTTTCAAATACTCTTGACCTATTAACCCCCGTTGCCCAGTGCTTGAGTTAGATTTTCTACTTTGGCATGGGGAATTGAGTTTCTTTCTATCCAGATCTGATATGTAGTAAGAATATTTCTAAGAAATAATAAGTTTTACAAATTTTAATTTCCTGAATGAACCCACCAAGAACACCAATATAAATGAGGTGTCAGCAATAGTTTCAGAAGAAGGAACATCAGGGATTAGGATGAAATATCCTTCCATAGGAAGTGAATTAAGGCAAATGAAGTATCTTTATCACTTGTGCACTGCAACAGTATTTTTTTACCATTTACTGTGGATTTGTTCCATCTTAGGAGAGCCGAGATTTTATGTTAATAGTTAAAATCAATTAATGCAAATAATGAGTATGGAAGAAAATATGCATTATTCTATTAAAGTTAAATCACTCAGAATAATTACTTAAAAATGTTTAAATAATCTGGTGTAAAGCTATGAATGAATTTACATGAGTGGAGATTTTGAAACCAGTGGGCCTCTCAGGCGTGCCAGAATCTCACAGACTCTCCCTCACAGACCCTCAGATGCTGCTGAGGGGACTGCTTACTTTTCCTCTCAGCTGACCAGCTTTGCTTAATTTCTTGGCATGGAATAAGATTCAGAGCTGGCAAAAGCAAGCGATTGATTCTTGGGGCAGCAGGATTTTGTTCTTATCTTTAACTCTTTGTTCTAACCATTCTAATCATGCTTCTCCTAAGATCATTTACATGTAAAATACACCAACAAATTGCATTTAGAGTGTGTGCTCCCATACATCACAGTAATTAAACGGGTTGTTTTTAATCAGCTCTGTTGCTATGTACATTCATAGTCTGAGGACATAATGTGTGATGCAGAAGGCATTTCTGAAATGCATAAACATTTACTAACACTCTCCTGACTGCTTGTTTCTCAGACAATTAAGACCCTTGCACTCCAGCTCTGTATTTTCTTTGCTATCTAAGCTGAATACACTGAAAGTGACAAATTTAAATACAAAAACCGACATTTAAATTTGTATTTATGCTTTTAATAATATTGTCCATTTCTGGTGTAGATATGTCATATTCCTGGTAATTGGGAATTTCTTAGAAATTTTTAACTGGTTTTGGGTCTAGAGTAATTCAAGCAACTTTGCCCTTCTGGCTTTTTTTTTTTTTCCCTTTTTTTTGTTACCTCAGACTGAATTGCCAGGGCAGAATAAAACAGTACATTCTACATTTTAGCACTGTGAACCCTGAATGTTGTTTCCGTGTGGATATCACACTAGATTTGGCCTCCTTGTCTTCTTGACAGTTAGTTGCATCTGCTTTACATACGAATATGGTAAATGCATTACTCATATGAATATATGCATTTGGGCAAATGTTTTGCACAGAGGAAGAATAAAAAAAAAGTTTCAGCTCTTTGAACATTAGCCAATATATAGATTAAGCATTAACTGTTGTACAGGCAGAACTGTGCTGCTGCCAGTGACTTGCCTACATCTACCTGGGAAGCACTTTGCTGGTTGGTGTATCACTGCATCTACCTCTGCAGTATATCTAGATTAAACATTGCCTTAGTACAGTCGCTTAAGAGGCCCATTAATTCCTTATTGCACAATGCACAGCCTTTCCACTGTATTTTTTATTCCCTATTAAGTCTACCATAGAACTAATAATTGCATGGTCTTATATCTGCACCTACAAAATTCAGAAGGACAAAATAGAGCAAACCACTTCTTCCAAACTCTGTCTTCTCTGAGAGATTTCCAGTCAACGGGATGAGAAAAATTCAGTCTGGTGTTTGTTTATTTAGATAATGTCATTTCAGACCTGGTATTTAGAGATCAGTACTAGTCTGGCCTCTCATAATGAGGACTAGCTTCTTATATTAGCAGAGTTCAGAAAGGACTGTTTCTACCTGAAATCTACTCATTTAGTGGAACCACTGTGGAAGCAGCATCCCTGGAGAGTGTGACAGCCACAAAATAATTATCTCCCTCACCAGGTATGTTTTCATTAGCAGCTGTTTATTTCTCTAACTTGTCTAACTGATTTTTCCCATGATGTAATGCTCTGAAAGTAAAAAATTACTGTGGCTCCAGATAAGTAGAACTGGAAAAGGAAATAAATCATTCAAAATCAGAGATATAAATAGAAAGGAGCTGGTCTTTTAATGCAATTTGGGAGTCTTAAAAAAGCCAGTTAATTTGTAGGCAGTAATTCTAAGAAACTATAGATTTTAATACTAAAATTGGAAAAAATAGATGCAACCATCTTACAGTCCCTTCCATATATATACATCATATAAACATATAAACAAATGTTTATCTTAAAACATTTGTAAATAAAGTTGCTTTCTTTCAAAGAAGCTGGTTCATTATTTCATGACAGAATGCTGCTCTATTCAGGAAGCATTCTGTAATAAAGCCAATACAAATCTTGCTTGAGTAAAGAGAGCAGGAAAATAAAAAAAAATTAAAAAAAAAAAAAAAAAATAAAAAAAACCACCTGAGGACAGTGACTCTGTATATTTGTCAGGTGTCACACTATCTTTTAACATGACCATTCCTGTCACAGCAATGGACTAGCCACAAAGAATTGCGAATGCAAATCTAAACATTCCTCTTCTTCACGAAGCTGAGGGATCCCCAGTGAAAGAATGAGGATCCATGGACATCATCATTCTGACACCACTAAGAAAATCCATAATTTTAAAAATTCAAAACATTTTTAAAAATCACTAGTCACTATCTGCTTCTTGCAGAACATTGTAATGTCATGCAGTGCTCACTGAGTACCTAATTGGATTCAACATCTGCTGAAAGGTTAATAGCCATAGGTTTCCCTACATTTGGTAACCCTTTGCCTATTTCAATGTAATTACACCCTACAAAGAAACTCACTATATTAATCAGCAACAAAGTCTGAAATGGTGCAGTGCCAAGGTCTGAATAGGAACACTTTGTTAATTCTTCTTAATCCTTCTATATTAAAAAAAAAAAGTCAACGGGTATTGTGGCAGCAGGGTCTGTGTAGGTAGCCTTATGGAGAAGATAAGCTTGTGTATGAATGGGCAAGGTATTCAAAGGTATTGAAAGTTCAAGTTGCATTAGCTAATGAGCGACCTGATCTTTTTGTTGCACACAGTGCAATAGTTAATGATGGGGGGGAATTTTAAGACTTAATCTTTGTCTTTAGGCCAAGGGCTGATGCTGTCTTTAACTCCCCAACAGAGACAAAAGGCCTTGAGGATGCAGAGATTCCTCTGACTGAAGAGCAGGTTGGAGGGAAGCTCTCAAGGGTGAGTAATCAGCTGCTGCTGCACTCTACCCAGTGCACATCTTTCCATGAAGGTTTAGAGGATTTAAAGGTCAGCCCTGAACTGTCAGTTCAGCAGGACAAACACTCAAAACCTTAAGCACTCTAACAAATGCATCTGATGCGAATGCACAGAGCCATAGTAAATGAGGCTGGAAAAGATCCTGAGAGGTCATTTAGTTTATCCCCTGTTATTTCAAGTACCCTGGACTTCAAAGAGAAATCCTCCATACCATACCTAGTACTAACAGCATACTTTGGGGAGCTGTTTTGTAGTGGCTGACAATAGATAATAACTTGTTTTAGGTGAGTTGCAAGTTGTCCATAGTGTGACTATGAGCACAGCAGTCAGAAATAAATTGGATTGACAGAGTAAGAGTCTACTCTGAAGTAAAAGAGAAAATTATTTAAGGGGAAAATAAAAAACCTGTATCAGAGAAGCCTGTATCTTTGGATCATAGAATCACAGAATAGCCTGGGTTGGAAGGGGCCTTGAAAATCATCTGGTTACAACCCCCTTAATTCCACAAAAATAGTCTCATTTCAGTGTGAAAAATTATTTGCCTAACTGTTATCTCTGCAAACTCTCAGCCTGAGAGCAAAGAGCTCGGATTGGGAGATTCCTTCCCACCTGTGACTGTCAGAGGTACAGACCCCACCAGTCTTGCTAAAACCCCTTCTGCTGTCAGAATATGTCTGCATTTGGCAGTCATGTAGTTTTTTGACCATTTCTAAACTTTAGGGGGGATGGACTCCATGATTATCAGCATTCCTGCTCTCTACTCCTCACCTTTCAATCTCAGCATCTTGACATACAGACTGGCAGGTTGTGGAATTCATCACAGCTTTTTCGTTTCCAAAAGAAAGAGCATAAGAAGCAAAACTTGGGCTAGGACACAACCAGGGAATGCACTAGGCCCACCAAGTTGGATAGCCCAGATTATGTATATTTCCCTGGGGCCTATGGAACTCTCATCTGCTCATCACCTATAACAGATGGACACATGGAAATTTTGAGGGTCATGGAAAAAAGAGTCAGGCAAGAGCTTAGCTTGCAGGCATTAAAAGCATTGCCTAGATATCACCTGTCAGGACATTTATGAACTCCACATGAGCCAACTTTAAAAAGGAAATCTGGTTTTTTGCACAACTTGAGGAGTAAAATACACAGAACAAAACAATGCAGATTTAACTCAGCATTTCTTAATGCAGCCTTGTGGCTGCTGCATCCCAAGATGTTGAATGCTGTCAGTTCCAAATACCAGAACATAAGATTTATTGGGATTATAAATAGATGTTGCCTTGTATCAGAACCACTCTGTTGTGTAAACAGAAAACTATTGGCTTTTGTTTCTACTTCTAAAGGTTATTTGAAAGATCCCACCTACTATTTGCTGACAGCCTTTTTCACCTGTTGGAGTTGTGGCACTCTCTCATGTATCAACACCTCTACAGCTTGCCGAGAAGCTTCACTTGAAGCTGTTAAAATATCTCCTCTCATATGCCCTTTCCTCCAGTCTCTTGGATGCTCTCCAGCTGGCCTTGCCACTGTGTTAGTCTTTAGCCACCCCAGTTAAATGAACATGTCTTGCTTCTGGCATTGTCCTGATTTCTGCATATATTTCTTATCTGGAGAAATGTTTTTGCTCCAGTGTCTCTTATTTGTCTAAAAAAAAAAAATTAAAAAATCATCTGCTCAGGATTTTTTTTTTAAATAAGATTTTTAGCACAAATTACACTCTGAAACACTACCCAGGTTCTTTCATCCTTTGTTATTATATTTTCTTGAGTGTAAATGTTCAGCTGGTAAATCTGACCTGTTGCTCCTTTACCCTCTACCCAGTGCCCTTTGAAATGTGTTTAAGGGATTTCCTGTTTAAGGCACATCACAACATCATATTCTTCTTCCCCACCTAGGAACAGCAGCAGCTGCAAGATGAGGTCCTCTTATGCTAGAAGTGGCTGCTAGAACCTTGTTTTCTGATAAAAAAATGCAGAATATGTTTCTCTAACCTCCAGAGAGGCTGAGAAGACAGACAGGGCACATACTCCTTGACATATGCCCCACCATCTCAGCTTTGTTGCTTGAGAACATTGTCTGCACCCATTGGTCTGTCCTGCATTCTCACCTCAGTTGGTATTTGGCTCTGAGTTATTATACATTTAGGTGCCTGCAAGTGAGCCCAGCATCTAAATCATAGAATCATAGAATCATAGAATAGATTGGGTTGGAAAAGACCTCCAAGATCATCAAGTCCAACCCCTGATCCAACACCAATTACTATATCATGGCACTAAGGGCCACATCCAATCTCTTTTTAAAAACCTCCAGGGGTGGTGAATCCACCACCTCTCTGGGTAGGCCGTTCCAATGCCTGATTACCCTCTCTGTAAAGAATTTCTTCCTAACATCTAACCTAAACCTCCCCTGGCAGAGCTTGAGCCCATGTCCCCTTGTCCTGTTGTTGGTTGCCTGGGAGAAGAGACCAACCCCCACCTGGCTATAACCTCCCTTCAGGTAGTT
>NW_020955541.1:260365-407900 GCF_003031625.1 Empidonax traillii | reverse complement strand
CTTCCTAACATCTAACCTAAACCTCCCCTGGCAGAGCTTGAGCCCATGTCCCCTTGTCCTGTTGTTGGTTGCCTGGGAGAAGAGACCAACCCCCACCTGGCTATAACCTCCCTTCAGGTAGTTGAAGAGAGTGATGAGGTCACCTCTAAGCCTTCTCTTCTCCAGACTAAACAACCCCAGCTCCTTCAGCCTCTCCTCACAGGACTTGTGTTTGAGTCCCTTCACCAGCCTGATTGCTCTTCTCTGGACCTGCTCCAGCACCTCAATGTCCTTCCTGAACTGAGGGGCCCAGAGCTGAATACAATACTCAAGGTGTGGCCTCACCAATGCAGAGTACAGGGGAAGGATCACTTCCCTGCTCCTGCTGGCCACACTGTTCCTGATCCAGGCCAGGATGCCATTGGCCTTCTTGGCCACCTGGGCACACTGTTGGCTCATGTTCAGCCTCCTGTCGATCAGCACCCCCAGGTCCCTTTCTGCCTGGCTGCTCTCCAGCCACTCTGTGCCCAGCCTGTAGCGCTGCAGGGGGTTGTTGTGTCCAAAGTGCAGGACCCGCCACTTGGCCTTGTTGAACTTCATCCCATTGGAGTCAGCCCATCTCTCCAGTCTATCCAGATCCCTCTGCAGAGCCCTCCTGCCTTCCAGCAGGTCGACACTCCCTCCCAGCTTGGTGTCATCTGCAAATTTGCTGATGATGGACTCAATCCCCTCATCCAAATCATTGATGTTAAACAGGACTGGTCCCAGCACTGATCCCTGGGGAATACCACTGGTGACCGGCCGCCAGCTGGATGCAGCCCCGTTCACCAGCACTCTCTGGGTCCAGCCCTTGAGCCAGTTCCTGACCCAGCACAGAGTGCCCCTGTCCAAGCCATGGGCTGCCAGCTTTTCCAGGAGTATATTATGGGAGACAGTGTCAAAGGCTTTGCTGAAGCCCAGATAGACACATCCACAGCTTCCCCTCATCCACCAGGTGGGTCACCTGATCATAAAAGGAGATCAGGTTGGTCAAACAGGATCTGCCCCTCCTAAACCCATGTTGGCTGGGTCTGATCCATTGTCCATCCTGTAGCTGCTGTGTGATTGCACACAGGATGATCTGCTCTATAACTCTGCCAGGCACCGAGGTCAGGCTGACAGGCCTGTAGTTACTAGGGTCAGCCTTGCAGCCTTTTTTATGGATTGAGGTGATATTTGCCAACTTCCAATCATCTGCGACCTCCCCAGTGGCTGATGAAGACCTAGTTAATAGGTGTGCCTGAGCAGTTTGGCCACCCGCTATTCGTGGGCTTGGCACAGCTGCTTTCACATTGGCCTCTAGAGCCATTTGAGTTCCTGCAGCATCTGAGAACTCTTGTGGAGCTGCCAGATACAGACCAGAGCCCGCACATACTGACACATCTCAAACTTTCTAGACCACTTAGGAGGCAGAGGCAGCCCTTAGTGTTGTTTTGCGTGTCACAGGCATCCTATTAGTTCCCCAGCTGTATGTCTCCTGCAGGTCCTATGTTGTATTTGCCAGCCCCAAGCAAATGCACCAAATATAGCCTGATATGGTGCTAGGCACCCAGGTTCAGGCACTGGATTGAGTACTTTCACTTTTCATCTCTGGTACCTTTGCCAGTCAAGTCTTCTCGTGCCAAGCTGGTGCTGGTCTGCTCACTTAAATACGTACTTACCAGGAACCAGAATGAGACCAGCAAATGCGCCTGATGCTGATCAAAAGATGTTTAGATGGTAGGGATTTCCAGGTTCTACCTGCCTGCTTTTCTGCTTTGGGGTCTCAGACCCAAACAGAGAGGCACAGATTGGGGCAGAGGTTCCTGCCTAACTCTGTAAAAGACACCATATGCAGCCCAGCCTTAGAGTTGATGTCTCTCCTGCACCAATCCCAAGTTTTGTAACTTTCTTTTAGAAACTGCATTTGCACTCCATAAATTATTACAGTCATGCGTATTATTTCCAAAAATAATAAAATCCTTTCCTGCTACCATAAGATTTTTTTTTATTATTTCAATAGAAGATAATTTCTTTATATTGCTGTTCTGAAATATCAGGCTATTTATGTAAATGTCAGAGTATGGATTTAGCAGTCTACTTTAGGCACTTCTTTTTGAAAATCTCAGCCAAGGGGAGAAGGTGTGCTAACCTCCTTGTGCACTGCTCTCCAGCTCTGTGGCACAGTGGTCCCAGTGCAATGTTCCGCACATGGCACATATTAGCACACCACACTATATTTAGCAATATGTGCCCTACTGCTCCTAAGAGATGACTGAATAAACCTTGATAACACAGTTGGCCTAGCTCCTTTGGGACTTGTAACTTCCCACTGAGCAATAGAGATCATTAAAATGTTTTAATTATATAATTCCCTTTTGCATACTGCCGTGATAGATAAGATTGCATGTGTGTGTCAGCCTTTCCATTGTAAACTTCAGGGCCCAGAGCATTAGTCATCCAGAATAAGTGTTCTTGCTGAGATGAAACAATGTGGAACCATTTTGATATTATATGAACATATATAACTCAATTATTATTAAGAACACATTAGTAACATTAGTAACTTAAAAGTCCTGATGAAATCACAAGCTAATCCTTGGAACCCTGTAGGAACAGAAGCTGCTCACAGTTATTAGGAACAAACTGTCTCAACCAAATCTCACCGAATCTCCCTCTCTTGCTTTTATTCCAAAAGGCATCTCTAAGTACCCGTGAATCATGTTACAGTCACACTGATGAGGATGATACCAGGAGATTTGCATAGAAACTCAGAGAAATTTTAATCTCTAAGTAGGAACACTTTAGACAGATCGTGTACTTCAGATCCTTCACAGGCCAGATTTCTTGGCTAAAAGGGAAAGCTTACATGGAAAACAGCCATGTACAAGTTTTGGGGGTTTTGTTTGGGTTTTTTTTGCTGTTCAGATATTGATAGAACTGGACTATGTATCTTTGGCCCTGAGAAGTCCTCTATAAAATTTTAACCCAATTAGCACATTTAAATTATCTAATTTAAACACCTTACTCTACTTTTCAAGGAAAACATTCTGCTGCTACTCCTAGTGAAATCACAGGGAACTATCTCTAGGTGACCTTCACAGGCAGCCTCAGGAAGAGAGTTATTCCTTAATACACCTCTAACAGCAAAGATACCATCTTATTAGATTTACATATCACAAGACACTCTACTCCTCTCTCAGTTTATGGCTCTGTTAGCAGTCAAATGTGTGTTGTTCATAGAGGAAAGAGCACACTTACACTGTAATATGCTTTTAAAGCAATACTATGACCTTATTTGCAACAATTCTATTTAGGAAACCTTAACTTGGATAACTTTAAAAGTCAAAGCCTCCTGTGGTATTTTCTATTGTACCTCCTTCCATTTTCTGGTATGTGTAAAGCTTAAACGTTATCAGATCTTACCTGATCATCACTTTCAAATTTATTTCCATGCCTACCAGACGGCATCTTGACTTTTCTGCAGACAGCAGAGACCCAACAAAGCAATGGACAGACATTTTCAGGAATGAAAATGCCCAAGTGGGTTAACATAATAATAAAATAATAAAATATCATGAAGGTAGAGGGAGGATGGTTAGATGCACCTGATAAACCAGACAGAAGTAAGGAAAGATACCTACGTTTCAGAGAGTTGATATTGGTGGATTGGAACTCAGAGAAAGAAACACATAAACAAAGGACAAATTCAACCCTCTTTGGCAGTTTTCTCTAGGACACAGCAGGCAATATGCAGTAGGAGTGAATGCTTTGTGAACTGAGTGAACTGGATACAGGTACTGGTATTCTTCGAGGATCTAAAACCAGGACCGCGTGACTGGGGACTCAGTGAAATAACCTCAAGTACCTCCCCAGCCCCTGAGAATTAATTTGATTTGTCACATTTATGAACAGGAATCCCAGCCAATTACCTCTTTTTGTGAGGACATATCTTTTTGAGAAAATAGATACAATAGTGCTTTAGCTTTAGATGTGTTTTGGGGAAGGCTGTGATAAGTTAGCCTAATAGAAAACCTGTGAATAATAACAGCAACTCTTGAAAAATATTGAGGCAAGACCAAAACATATATCACAGACTGTATGTACTACCCACTGAGTTGAAGACTTGAATACTTACATTCAGAAAAAGTACAGTCCAGCCAAGACATTCTCCTCAGATTGTGTTTCTGGACAAGCCATTATTTTTACAGCAGAATTAACTGACTGTTGAAAAAATAAGTGGAAAGGCTCAGGCAAGTTAGATTAGAGAAGGTGGTGTTATTGTTAAAAGGAACTTCTTTAAAAAAATAATCACACAAGCATGCACATGAAAAGATACATTGGTTCTTACTTACTCATTGCCTAAATACCTTCTTTGGGGTCAAGTCAGGTTGATCGGATTGATTTTGCCTCTGAAAGTCTGATTCATCCTACCAACTATGAGGTTAACCTCCAGTTCTAATATGTAACAGAATGGGAGAGTAATGAAACATGCTCCAGAAAATTCATCATGCTTTCTCATAGTTCGGAGCACTGATAGCCAAGGTAAGCAACATTAGGAAAGTGATATTTGTACTCTGGGATCAGGAAAAATAATATTAAAAAAAAAAAAAAAGGTACTAATAAGAGCATACACTTAAGAGATCTCTTCAGTGTTTTCTTTTTACTTCTGAGAGTTTCTGAACTTTTTAATAGTGTCTTTTACAAAGTCAATGTCGTGTTACTGTGTATTATTAGTCCTAAGACTTTTACTGGGGAAATTTTTGTGTGTGTCAGGCTAATTGGATCTATACATATATTCAACAGCCAAGAAAATGTAGCCCAGGGCACCATTCTAAGAGCTGATATTCTGAGCTACCTTCCAAATGGAGAAAGTAAAACATGGTCTGTACATCTGGAGTCCCAGAAAGGATTGTGGAACCTAGAACTGCAGCACTGATTTAATTTTCTTCTCTTTCATCTGTCTGATTATTATTTGAACAGTCACTTCTCTTAAAGTAGCATGAACAATTTTTTTTTTCATTTTAATAAAGCTGGGACACTACTAAGTTTCCACAGAATCACAGAATGGGTCAGACTATAACAGACCATAGGGGGTCATCTAGTCCAACCTTCCTACGCTTTCTTTGTTAATTTTAAAAACATAGAAGTTTAAAAGCTTAAGCCATGCAAATGAGGGTGGCAAGGAAGGTTGAAGGGATGAAGTACCCTTGCCTATCTAATGGAAAACGTCCCCCAAGTGTTTGAGGTGATAATCAGAACAATTCAGCTCAGTGGAAGCCAGGACAGTGTTCCCACATCCTCAGCTCCAGGAGGCTTTCCCATCCTTTAAAACAAAATATGAAAGAATGATAGGTCCCATTTCTAATAACAGTAACTGAAAAATAAATTTTAAATTAACTTGAAATAGCAAATAAAGTTTAAATGAAATTTTTAGATCAGATTTTTAAATCAAAAGTAGGACTGCAGTAAGGTATAGCATCTAATTTCAGAAAATTATTTAAAGATGGCAGTAATTAAGTACTTCAGTAGTAGAATCTGAAAAGTACAGAGTTTAAGCATGTTAACTGCTAGAAGTCCATGACTTCATATTATTCACCATTTTATTCTTTTAAATTTATAATTTTTTTCCACATTAGCAAGGAGTAATGCACGTCGCTTTTTTTATTTTCTGCTACTCATAGAATACCCATAGGGAGATTGGAGGTAGATCTTCAGATAATTTTAGGCCTAGAGAAGATACATAGCTGTCTTTTTGTATTTTTCCTAGAGACGGTGTAGGCAGTATAGGCAGCCAGTTTACATCTTCTGGCAACTAGTGATGTGGACGTGCCTGCAATAAAATAAATCTATCTATAGAACACACAGTAGATGGGAACTTCCCTGTTAGCTTTGTAAATGCAGTCCAATGAAATGGTGCTGAGCAGCTGACCGTGGGTCTTGTTTGGTTTCCTCCTCCTACTGCTCCTGCAGCTGAACAAACCCCGAGGGGCTGGCAGCCCCACGGACTGCGAACGCCTCCCCGCGAGCGCTCTGCAGCTGCACAGCGTGGCCCTGGCAGTGCCACCAGGTCCCCACCCGCTCCCCCGCTGGCCTCCAGCTGCAGACTCCAGGGACACATTTCAGGGTTACCAGATCCAACTCTGCCAGAACAGACTTTTGCCATTTGATATTCATTTAAGTAACATTTCAAGGCTCTGTCTGTAAATAGCAATTGCTTTGTAGTATGAAGCTCCTTTTCCCGGCTTGGGTTTACCCCCCACGCCGTCCCACCAGGGCTGCTCCCTGCAGCCCAGCTCACAGGCTGCCACTGATCCCCACACAGTGGACTCTGAGACATGGTTCAGTGCAAGAACAGCAACAGCTGCACGTTCTGCTTCACTTGCACACACAAACACATACTTACTGCCCAGCTCATCACAGGATTTTTATAATTTAGACTATCTAAACAATTGCCCCTCAATATTCTTCATAATTCCTGTGGTTAGGAAAGGATGTCGGCTTTTAAAATATTTTGATCTTTCCTTATGCTGCCTTCCAGATGCCCATCACTTGGTGCACATCTTGACAGTAACCCCAGGCACATGGTAGCAGGAGAAGCCTTACCAGCATCAGAGAGCAGGCTGGTTGCTTCAGATTCTGTGAAGTATAGTTCACTGTGCTGTGAGGTTTCTCTTCCTTATAGGCATCAATGTTCATCTCAAAATAAGCCATACCCCACTTCCCAAACCTTCTTCTAACACATCCATCTAGACATTTCTTACTCTTTTAGTCAGTTGGCCAAAGCCACCTGTGCAGAGAGGCTATCATTGAGGGGTATTCCCCCACTCACCTTGTCTTTTAAGATTTTTGGTTCTACTACAGAGTTCTGAGTACACAGGCCCTTCTCTTCCACTTTGCCTCAAGTTTAACAAGCATACTCTGGTTGTCCAGGATAGCAAAAAAATTTCTAAACAAACCTAACCCACAAGAGGCTTAAAATAGCACTGTAGTGGGAAGCTAGATTTTTGAGCTTATTTTCATATTTGAAAATCCCACTGTTCCCTTGAGAAGAAAAACAAAAGGATTATTTTGATGAAATTGTTTGAGGTTTTTTTAGAAACTGTTTGTTACAGAGTTCAGAGTGCCAAACTTCAGGCATAATAATCCACAAGTAGCAATTTGGCAGGAAAGCTACAAAGGCACAAATTCTGTTAGGAACATAAAACTTAACTAAGGATGCACAGGCACGATTGGTTTCCATGATGATTTTCCCCAGCAGGTGTAATCATCAATCTAGGAAGAAGCACTCATACCTTGTAAGGGGTACCTTACAAGTGATTCCCATACTTGTCAACTTAAAAATGCTTCCTAGAAGCATTTTTCATGGAGCAGGAATTTTCTATGGCAAGGCTAGCTACTTCAGATATAAGGTTTTTCCTAAATACATGTCAGCAACTAGTAGTTATTGCTGGCTATCTCTTCCCAATTCTAAACCACAATTTTTTCTCCCCCAAGACAGTGATAGATCTTCAGTTGCATTTGTGATTGTCAGTATCACAGCAAGCTGATAACCACCTCAGCCAGTGAATGAGGAGGACTTCAGAAAGGATCATGATCACACCATTACCTTTACCAGCCATTTGTTCTGTCTCTACATATGCAGAGAGCTGACATTCAGTTCTGCTGGCAAATAGAGCAGGTGAGCACTAGTCAACAATGTTATTGCTGTGTTGTCCCTCCAAAAGGTATCAGGGTGGTTGAATTCCCCTGAGGACCAGGGCTTGTGAATGTGAAGCTGCTCCTGTCTGTCTATAGAGGGACTCATCCAATCGGTCTTCCTGGTCAGGTGGCCTGTAGCAGACCTCCACTGCTGTTACCCGCCCCTGCCCTCTCTTTAATCCTGACCCATAAGCTCTTGGCTGGCTCCTCATCCATCCCCTGGCAGAGATGCATGTGCTCCAGCTGGTCATTGGCATAGAGAGCAATATCACCTCGTCTCCCCTGCCCATCCTTCCTACAGAGCCTTTGTCCTTCATCCCAGCACTCCACCTGCAGGAGCCAGCACTCCATTTCTCAGTGCTGCCACTGAGATGACAGCCCTGCAGGTGTGAGCACATCTCCAGCTCCTCCTGTTCATTCCCCAGACTGTGTGTGTTTCACAGAGGCACTGTAGTTGTGCCTCTGGTGACTCTGACTTACTGGCTGCAGCATCTGGGAGTCCTTTGTGCTGCTCTTCAGGTGCTTCTGCTGACCTGCAGTTCCACTTCAGGCTCTGGGCATCTATGGCTGGCTCTGGCATCAACTGAGATGAAGATTGGGATGGACTGAGGTTCTCCTCCCCTGGCAAACTTAGTAATAATCCTTTGGTTTCTCTTCACCAGCTCGGCAAGCCTATGACTGAAGATGCTCACATGCAGGAACACATGATACAGTCCAGACCACCACACCACCACGTATAAACTGCTTTATTGATTGCAGTTAACATGTTACAATTAATTTATGATTCCAAGCATTCAGCCAGCTGCTTATAATAAGTATAAGCTGCCACCATAGTCACATGGAACTGGACAAAGAGATGTTATCACTGAGGCATCCTGAACTGGAATCATTTCTGCTTCTTGGGCATTGAAGAGACAACAAGATGATAAATAGCATAGACTGTTCCTGAATTAAGAGACAGAAAAGATATTTTCAGATTGGCAAACAGAATTCCTTTCAAGTCAGCTTAGCAGTTTGTTCCAGAAGAAATACTGACAACAAGCAGCTGCAGTTCAGACAAAACACATTTCCATAGCCACGTCTCAATTATTTTTTTTTGATGATTCATATTTTTGAGAAAAAAAATCCTAAATACCTCTCCACAGACTGCACAAAAATAAAGAAACAAAGAAAAAACGTGGGGAGAGGCATGTTTGTGGAACCTACACAGACAATCATAAAGTAATTGTTACTCATTCTTAAGGCAACTGAACTGAAAATCCATTAGGTCAACATATTTAGGTTAGAGGCTATTTCAAAATTAGGTAGCAAGCAACATAAAGGTTAAATATATGCAGTATTATGAACCCTGGATATAATTCCACTGGTTTCCACACTACATGAAAACTCAGTACGCTGAGTATCGCCCAGCCCTAAGAAGAGTCAGGCTAGTAAGAAAAATGCTTTACATATATGCTATAATTATGTTTTTCTCCTTTTCAGAATAGGCTTTCTAAGTAGTTCTAATTAGATCTCTATCATTATACATGAATTCTGAAGGAGTATTCAGCCCACAGTACTTAGTGTGGGAAAAAGTCATCTGAAAAGCTAAACTTGGAAAAAGCACAAATAAATATATACAGTATGTCCAAATGTGGGTTTTTTTCCTTCTCTACATGCATTGTGCATGTTCTAAAAGAACAAACTAAAGGAACTGTGTAACTGATTTACGGAGAAAACACCAGCCATGTTGGAGATTGTACCAAAGAGAAAGTATTTTAATATTAGCGCATTGGAAATTACACCAAAGCATAAAGACTGTAGTATTAGCCTTACCAAATGTCGTTAGAACCATGGTGGTTCTATACAACAGAGCATCCTTTGCACCACCTTTAAGATGCACTGGGAGGCCATTATCCTCCTAATGGAAACAAGTGACAAAAATAAACTATTTAAATACAATTCTTGCAATATTGTGTTAATATAACTACAATTACCCAGAAGAAGAATTACTTCCCCACATTATCCTTCCAAGCCCCAAAAGACAATGAACCTTATTTAGATCGCACTTTGTCTTTAAAGCTTTCACTCTGCTACCAGGTGAACACCACTCACTAGGGGAGTATAGTAAATGATGTGCATGGTTCATTTCTATAGCAGTGACTGGCAGATGCCTAAACACTTCTGACACCAGTTACCAGCCCCCTCGGGTGCACAGGATGTGATTACCATCCCTAGAAGCTTCCTAATCATCTCCAGCATAGTTATTCTCTGCTATTGGGAGCAACAAGGGGAGGAGCCTGCACCTGGTGTCACACAGGAAACTGTTTTGCTCCACCCAAAGTAAAACTCCCGGGCACCAGTCCCATGATCTTTACCCTTGTCACAAGTTCACACTGTTCTAAAATCCAATCCAGGCTCCCGTGCTAGTGACTTGCAACGCAGCCCAGCTTAACTTGCTGTCCCACAAGAAAGGAATGGGAGGAGGAAGAGATATGCCTAGAGATCTCCACCAGCAGAAACAGGACCTCTGACCTCACCCATCACCAACATCCTGCTTCCTCCTTTGGCCCACAATCAACACTGTGCTCCTTACACAGTGTCTCAGAAGACTGGCTTTCTCTTTCAGGGGAAAGGAAAGCAAGATACAAAAACTATTAAAGTGGGACTTCTGATATACTTTGTCCCTTTCACATTGCTGAAGCCCAGTCCATCCTCAATAGGAAACTATACCTCCAGGTTATGGCTCACGGTTGGGAGTATGCTCTTAAATGTTCCCTGCTTTCACTAGTTCTCACTTGGTGGCCTTATCAATCAGAAACAGAGTAATTCAGAAGTTGTTTTTAAAGGTTAAGTAATTTTCTAAGAATTAATCCAATTACTTAAGACCTTTACGGTTTTCATAACTGAGCAAGACAATAATTCTACATCCTCATTAAGAATTATGGGGCTCATCCATGAACTACAGATACAGCTGCAAGATTTCAGGCTTAACTTTTCACTGTATTTCTGTCCTCTCACTTGCTGTTTTTCTCTATTTGTTCTTTTGACATATTCCCCCATGGCAACTCATTTCAGAGTACTTCATCTCTGTATAGTGCCTAACACTTATGAGAAACTCAGGTATAAATCATTTCATGGAGTAACACAGCCCTGAAGAGACAGCAAGTCAAGTGTACATGTACAAATACTCTTAGTGTCTGCAGAAAATAACTGCTGATTACAAGCATTATAATCATACAACTGACTTCAAGAGCTCTCTTCATGTGTAAAGAGGAGTCTGACCAGTTCTTTAGAAACAAAATGTATGCAATTATGATCTACTAAAACCTTGTTAATCTACTAAAATTGTTCAACTTGCTCAATACCTGAAAAAGTTTCTGATGCTCAGGAACTCTATTTTCAATCTGCCTGCGTGAAGCAGTGCTTATGGTTCTCTGGGAAATTTGGCGAAGAGCCTGAAATAAAAGATAAACAGTGTTTTTAAAACAGGGATATTTTTCAGCTCTGTTCACACTAGGTAATTTTTTTTTAAAGCATGATATAAGTGGAAGAGACAGGAAAAAAAAAAAAAGGAAAGCCTTTTAAAAACAAACAAACAAAACGTCACCAAACCCCACTAGTTTTGAATTCAGTAAGTCTTTCAACAGACACTGTAAAGGACTGTTTGACTGATTACCTAAAATGGAAAAACTCAGGAAAATTACTTTTAGTAGGATACAACAGATTTATGGATGTGCAGCATAATCTTCACAGTTAGCATCCTTTTGGGGAAATCTTGGCCTCTGCCCCTTAGATCTAAGTTTTAAGCACCATGTTCTGTGTCTGACTAACAAAAGGGACGATAATATTCATATCAAACATTTTTTGAGAAGACAAGGGTATTCTGTCACGGCTGCAGTTCACCTGTGAGCCCCCAGCACAGGCAATAACCTTCACAGAGCTGGGGAGACACCTCCACCCCGCCACACACACAGCTTAAGAACACTCTGCCGTGTCCTGAGTTGAAATCAGGACAGTCTGATCACACAGGTTAGGCGACCAAAAGCAATGATCTGCATATAATTTTTCTGCTGGCGCAGTCTGCCTTCGCTAACGCGTCAAGTGTCAAAGCTGAGGAGCCGGCTGTAGCTTTGAGCTGCCGTGGGAGACTGAAATGTGAAAGGTTAACGCCTCAATCAGCCATTTGCAAAAGCAGCGAGATGCCAGCGGTCTCCTTCAACCAACACTGACAACCCTCACCGGTCCCCCCAAAATTAACACCGCTAAAAACGCGGGCACGGGGAGGGCAAACACCCAGGTGATGTTGGCTGCAAGTAACGGGACAACACGCCTCCTCCCCCCGCCCATCCCAAATAAACACGCTATAAAATATCTCTCCCTGGAGACAGGCTAAGCATACCCGAGACCCCCTGACTCAGCACCGTCCCCTCAAGTCTCTAAATCTCAGGACTACACGGAGCGAATGGGCCGCGACCTGGAGGGCAATACCTTCCCCCCGACCCCCGCAGGTCCCTCCGCAGCGCCCGGCGGGGGTGGAGGTCACCACAGCCGGGTCCCGCCGCCCGGGCGGGCACGGCGAGGGAGCCCCCACACCGCCGGCGGCAGTGGGCTGCTGTCCCCGGGCCTCACCAGCACGTTCCGCCACATCGCGGCTGTTGGTCCTGTCACCTCCCGCCGGCAACAAGGGCAGCGGAAGGGGAAGCGGCTCCCCCGCCCACGCCGGTGGCACCACAGAGGGAGCCGCCCGGAGCGCCGCCGCAGCGCCCACAGCGCCGCCCCGCCAGTCCGCCCGGATCGGCGGCAGCGCCGGGGCAGCCCGGCTGGCGTGATGGGATGGATGTGTGTCCGGGTTCGTGTCCCGGGAACTAGAGCTGAGCCCCCGGGAGGAAGGGGCAGTGACCTCTCCGAACACGGGCGCCGGACAGGGCGCTCGGCAGGAGCGCTTCCTCACGGCACACAGCGCGGGCGAGGGAACGGGTTGCCACGGGATTCTGTGGCTGCCGGCCGCTTCCCGGCCTTCAGAGGGCACTTCGGAAAATCTATGGAATGTCCCGCAGAGTCGCTACATACAGAATTTAAAACCGACTTGCATAATATCCGTAGCGGGCTGGATGTCCTGTGAGAGCATCACCACAGGCTGCGCCTGTTCCCGTGGACTCGCCCGGCATCCCCTTTGGCCGCCGCTAGAGGCAGGACACTGAGCTAGGCAGAGCCTGGGGCCGGCCCAGGTGAGCGGGTCTTACACCCTTGGGATAGATGCGGCATCCCTTGCTAAGCTACTACCCACAGAAACCCCCAAACTAAGCCATGGACCTGTCCGCGGCCTGAAACTCCGTACATAGCAGGGATACCGAGTACTCTGCACGTGTGGGGGGAAAAAAACCCAGCAACTTGTTACATTTCACAATATATAATTCCGTAGAGTGAAGTAATACCAGACTTGTAAATGCAAGTCTAATTGATTTTAAAGGAGGAATCTATTTGTCCTTCAAGAAGCCGATCTGAGAAGCCTGTGTTTTTCCTGCATTGCAGATCTCACACCACAATTGCATCTTCTCATGCTTCAGCCTTGTGCTGAAATAGGATGCTATTGGGAACACTATTTCGTGGCTTTGCTGTAGTTGCAGTGCACTTAGTTTTTAGCAATAACTTTTGCACTGATGCCAAACCTCATGATGAATAATGTGTGTCAAACACAACAAATTAGTGTTCAATCTAGTATGGAAATAACAAGGATCATATCTCAAAAGCACAGCTGTCCCAGAAAGAAACTGAAAATGCAAAGATGAAGAAATATTTATAGGTATAGTCTAAGCTGAGCAGAACATAAAAAAGGCATTTAGAAAGCACTGTCATGGAGAAATACGTGTTGTAACAAAGGAGGAAATTGGATGCATTATTTAACAAATAGTTTTCAAACCGTCAATAACAGAATAACACTTAAAAATACATTACCACCATTGCAAGACAGATTTCCATTCATTTCTTCTGCAACCTTTCCTCTTATGAGTGTATACAATGTTTTATTCTGATCTTCATACACTTAGTTGTATTTAGATGCTGGCAAAGGCATCATATGCACAGAGAAATTATTCTTTAATTTCTGCTCTGTGGACCATTTTCTGATTTGTCTGAACCTAAGCCTCAGGGATACTGTCTGTCAAAACAAACCTCACAACCAAAAGGCCACATAAAAGCTTGGCATGTGGGTTATGTACCAATCAAAGCTCCATGATGACTGGTCAGAGCAAGCACAGCTGGTGTTTTCAGTGTTTACTAATTTATGAAGAAATGAAAACTTGAGGGAAAGAGAAATGGCAACTTGCTGCCTCAGGGTGAGGATATTTCACTAGAAACAAACTCAGACTGCTTTTTTCCTGACTGAATGTATTGCATTGAAGAATAACAAAATTGTTTATGAAAACTCATTGTTAAATAGTTTTGCTTAAACCAGAAAGAAAACAGGGCTGTTACTCTAGCTGTAAAAAAGCATTCATCATAAAAAGTTTTACCTCTTAAACCAACGATAAAAGGCTAAACTGAGTTTTTTTCCTGCGAACCAATTAATTGACTAACCCACTTAAAAGCTACATTGTGTACCAAGAGAGAAAACATTCTGTTTTCTACCTTAATACAGCCATTTTCCAAGTTACATTGGGTTGTACAATACACTGAAACTGCATCAACAGAACTTGCTGACAGAAAGAACAAAGATTTGTTCTGAAGTTTACAAGTTAGTGTACAGCATATACTGACTTCAACCACGTAAACCCAGGCCTCAGCAGGCAAGCCTGGAGGCAATCACATTTTCATTTCTTCTAAAAGTATCTTGGTCCAGTCTTCCCCATTTTCATAATAGAATTAATGAGGTTATTAATTCCCTTCCTGGCCCTCTAACACTACTTAAACCATCTCAGCATTTTATTTTGCAAAATTTAAGCACAATCCTCAGGTAAAAATTCAATTAAACTTGCACCTACCTCTGGTGTTCTGTTTGCTCTAATTGTTTATTTTATGCGATCTTTATCTGAAATCAGGGTCTAGTGAGAAAGAGCTCCACCTATTTTCTTTGAAAAATATTTTATTTTTTGAAAAAATTTCTTGAGCTTCCATATGCTTTTATTCCTCTTTATTTCATCCCCAACAGGAAATTAGAAAGATAATCCTCCAACTTCAGAGTTTGTAGAAGCAGTTGGTATAATGCAAATGAACAGTATTACTTTATTTATTTATTAAACACAGGCTGAGGATGTTTCTTATTTGAGACTCAGGTCATGTAAGGACCTGCTAATTCTTATCAGGCTATTTCATAATGAACTTTAGTCTTAATTAAAACTGTGAAGTAAAATTAGACTTCACATTTAGGCACAAAAAGAAATATGGTGACCAGAACAGATTCTGTGAGCTAGAACATAGGGTATTTTTACACTGAAATACTTCTGCTGATCTGAGGAAAATTTCCTACTACTACAATAAAAGAACATATCTTGCAATTGGGCTTGCCATCTACCTCAGAGTCCATTTTCACACCCTCAGAAGGAGTCTTTTCCATAAACTGGCCACGTTGCTAAGAAGCAAGAATAAAACTGTCTCAGACTTTCAGGCTTTTCTTCTACTTCAAAAGAGAGAATTTTTGGCAGGTTGGTCAATACAGACAAGTATTCAGTATGCGGAACATTCTGGGGTGTTGGAGGTTTTTTTATGTTGGGTTTGCTATTGAACTGTTATAAAAAACAAACTGATGTAGTACCACGGATAGGTCATGTTTTCTGGCAAGATCAGAAACCATTGTCTTGTCACAGGAACTTTGAAGCTCAGATTACTCTGTGGTTATGCACCGTTCTTTGTCTTCAGCAGTTGCATTCCAGTAACTTCTCTTTTTAAGTAACAGTTAACAGAAAGTATGTTCTGCTTTAGACACAAGTCACGTTTTTCCACCAGGCACTCACCTCAACTTAAGCTGCTTATTGATATTGTAACTCTTTTTCCCACTGCAAGTAAGGCATCTGAGAGAAGGGTGCAGTCAATAACACTTCCTGTGAATCCAAGCCAACCAGCCCTGTTCATTGCTCTCTTTGATGGATTCAAGCAGATAATGTGTGTTTGCAGATGTTATTTGACCCTAGACTTGCATGACCTTTCCTCCCTTAGAGACTTCTATTAGAAAAAAGACATCCTTCAAGGTGTAATATTCATAATTAAAGAACAACCATGCTGCTGGGAACCTAGTACTGAACTGGGAACTAGGTACTGAACCTAGTTTCAGTACCAGCGTGACCTTGAGAGGCAAAGGCTGTGAAGGATCCTTCACAATTCAATTATAAACTGGGAACTCATCCCTCTGACTGAGCAAAGTACAACTGTCAGCTCCTCAAATAGTTTGATGCAGTTAAAAAAAACACCTGAGGTGACAATCTGCTATGTTACAGGGATGTAGATTTTTACAAGAAAACAGAAGAAACTGCTCTCACACAAGGGAATTGGTCTGGAGAGCTGTTGTGTACACTGAAGACAAATCCTACTTCCCCAAAATATTGTCCCCAGGAAAGGCTCATTTTATAAGCAAGACCCTCATAACAGCATTAGCCTCCAGAAAGCTTATCATCTCTCACACTGTGGGCGCTGCTTCAGCTGGGTAAGGCTCAGAAAGCACTTAGTGGGGGCACTCTGAAAGCAGAGGTATTGCTCTTGGTACTTCTGCAGCTTGGTAGTGAATACCTGGGAAGGACGTCACTGAAGAACCAGGTCACTGGTGGTCAAATCCAGATTCGACACGTGACACTCAACGTTTGGACAGGGACACTGCCCTGAGAAGCACCAGAGATGTTGTGGTTTCACCTTTGAACATGTGACATATGGGCAACGTCTAAGAAACGCAAATTCCAAGGATCTCCATAGTTCTCAACATGACACCCAGACAAATGACCACGACTGAAGGAAAAGTTTACAAATTTGACTTACATTAAGCATTTTAAGCTCCGTGGGCACACTGTCCCATGTATGTGTTGCTACGGGCTCTTAGAGAATCCACTTAATTGCAACAAAAACCAGACAGCAATTCTCACCCTGGTGCATTTCACTGAGAAGATCAAAGATGCACTGGCAGCTGTAGTCAGTAAAAAAATGTAAGGCATTGAAAAATAATTATAAGGTGAAGACAGAAAACAACTTTGGTTTTAGTTTTAAGCACAAAACAACAGCCTTTCCCACTTGGAAAAAATAGGAATTATGAATGAAGCAGAATATAGTTGCACATCAAGTGACAAACACAAAGTTTAAAAATCAAAATATTTTAATAACTAGTAATGGTGAGACATCCCCCTGCTCACTTACTGTATTTTGGACTAGCAGCTTTAATCAACAGATGAAAGCCAGTTTAGCATGTTCTGCGAATTTTCTGCCTTACAACATACAAAGTTCCATTAACTGTATTCTGTAACTCCAGCAACACAGATACAGCCCTGTAAATAAAATCTTAAAAAGCTTCTGCCTGTTTGAAAGCCCTGTGCTGCCAGACTGTACTGTGCAAACAAATTATTATATGGAGCTATGGTGAGCTAGCACACTGGAAATGCTGCCCCATTCCACAGTTAACCCAGATTTACACATGTAAACTGTTAGGCTACACAAGTAATTAAGTAAAACTAGTCATGTGTTTACGTGATAAATTATTAAGTTTTGTTTAAACTTGCCTATAGATTAGGATATTGGACCATGGATTTTTGTAACAAATATGCAATCCCAGAAATGCAACTCACTTAAAACTGCATTTACACTTAATGATGTCTTTTCACCCAAATCAAAATAAATGTATGTTCAAAAACAAAACTGAATCTCTTATTAAATGGTTTGCAGAATTTATTAGGTCTCTTTTAATATACTCAATATTTTATCAAGCTAGTTGCATATAAAGTGATCTCCACCATATACATTACAGTTTCTGTGCATCATTTAAAAAAAAAAAAAAAAAGTCACCAAAAATTAATATTTTACAGGTTGCAGTTAACTTTTAATTAACCTAAAGGTGAATCCTTCTGTTATTTAAGACACTAAGATGCACATTGCTTCTTACTGCAATATTTAAATTACATTTCACAGCAAGCTAAACCTGCATTTCAGGTAAAACAGGTCATGGCCATCTCAACTTCTATAGTTTACTTCCTTAACACCGCAAAAAATTAATGTGGTGTTCACTCCAAATAAGGAAAAAGTATACAATACCCTTGCAACAAAGCCTGCTCAGAATACATATGCCTTAAGAAAATTAGAAAACTCCTCCAGTAAAAGGAATTCACCCAAATTTGACAACAGAAAAAAACCTTTTAGGTTCTTCTTGATTAATGCTTGGAACTGCTCATAAAAAGCAAAACCAGCAAGCACAAGAAGTAAACTAGTATGGGACATGACTTAAAGCAAAGAACATTAGAAAAAGCAGATTATACCTGCAACAAACATCCCAATTTAGAACAATCTTTTTAAGAGACTCGCGCAGATAATTAACAAATAGGTTTTCTGGTATCTTCATAGGATGCTTGTTTACTGGCCAGGCACATATATTGTAAATATACAAAGAATCCAGAGTGCTGAATTTTACACAGCACTTAAAGTGGGTAGGACACAGGAAAAATATTTAACAACTTGTATAAATATATTAAAATATCAGCAAGAAATGTAAGAGCCCATGCACACAAGACAGTAAATTGAAAAAAAAAACATTTAAAGACTTGACTTTTCCTTTCAACAGCACGGACACCTGAATTCTGGAAAGTTAACAATATACAGTATCTCTTAACAGTCTTTCTCCATACAATCTAAATGTACTGAATCATAACAACATTACACAGCACGTGAACAAGCAGCAGATGCATCGAGGGAACAGGAGCTATATGCATCGTGTGGCCTGCCCAGTTAGAGGCAAACATCAGAAAAATTGTTTCTGGCATAGGCAGAGATACAATCAATGGAGCTAATTGTATACCCGTCATTTTCAAGAGTTAGTCCACAGTATGGGAAAGGGGAGCTTTAGATAAAAATTATGCACCCGGTCTGAGAAGCGACAGAGGCAGAGATTTATCTTTCAAAAACTGGATCCATTCTGGACTGGCCTTGATGCACATGCAGTACATTTATTTTCAGAATGCAAGATTAATTGGGAATGTCTGCACTAGTGTTTCGATTGCCGTATTTGTGATGAATGATAAGCAATACCACTCCTAAGAAGAAGCATATGGACCCAACAGTGATGTAAGCAATTCCCAGAAAGGGATTTTTGCCTCCCATCCATGAGATGGTGCTTAGGATCATCCTTTTTCGTCCATCAAAACTGTGCACAGGATAATCTGAAAAACATTTAGGAAAACAAGAAGGAAGTTTCCAAACCTAGCTTGATGTGGTCAGGCACATGAAAATTTAGGGTCATTTCATTCATGTTCCAAATACAAACTGCTGCCTTTCAATACTGGAACTGCAAATATGAAACATTTAGCTGTTCTTTTTAGGCTAAGCCTAAACTAGACACTGTCAGCTACTTCAAGAAAACTGCCACACCAGAAGATGTTAACTCCTTTTAAAGGGAAGAATAAATGCAGGACTTTGTGGGCTTTTGAAATCAGCTTCAATAAAGTTTGGAAAGTGTTAGTCTTGATTCTTGAATATACTTTGGTACAAATTTTTTCTTTATGTTTATTCAGTTTTATATGCAGTCCATACAGTTTTGCAGCAAAGGAAAATACTGCAGTAGCTATATAAAAATGATCATTAGGTGCTTTTGAATTTGAAGAAGTTGGTAACTATGACAACCCTCCTCCTCTAGTCTCCTGCACTTCTACCTAGTATTTAGTTTGTCCAAAACAGAGTGACAGATCTCCACCTGATCCACATCTCTGGCATTTTTCCAACCTCCAAAGTCAGTCTGCCCTTCATTATATATTGTCATTTCACCCTGAAGTTAAAGTTCTCAGATTTCTAGGCTACCAACTATCTCTGCTCTTCCTTTTTTTCCCATGCTTCTGTCATTTCCTTTACAGCATCCAAGCAATCCGATCTCCCTCTCACTATGAAACTATGCTTCCTACAAAACTAGCACAGAAGTAAAAGATGGCAACATTCTACCCATCTCTCAGTACCAGTTTTCAACCACAGCTCAATACCATCTTTTCTTAGAGATGGTAATAAGAAACTGAACTTGCAAATATATGCCTGTGTATAAGGCCCTTAGCTGCTTTCAAAGGCTTTTCAAAGGATACTGTATGCAATTTCCAAAGAATAGTTCCCAGCCTGTAAGGTGGGCTGTAAGTTGTTCTTCCTTTCAATGAGACGATACAGCTTGCGGAAGGTTGGCAGAGCAGCAGTACGCATCCACACGATGAAGTCCTCGTTGATAAAGCCGTTGTTGTCAGGCTCTGAGTCCAGCATGTACACTGGCTTGGGCCAGTTCACAGGTTTTGTTGTGCCTAGGATTAAAAATAAAAAAAAAAAAAAGAAAAAAACCCAACAAAACAAAGTATTTCAAACACAGGACTGAGTAACACACTGGCTCATCAAAATTCATTCTAATATTATAAAAAAAATATTAACTTCTAAACAGTATTTACAGACAGGCTGACACTACTAATGCAACACACTGAGCTGTTTAGGAACTTTTTATTTTGCAATTTAAATAGTTTAATTTCTACAAATAAATAGCTTAATTCATGACAGCACTGTCCATTTGTTTAAACAATTCTGCCTCCCCTACACATCTACACAGTTAGGAAGTCTTGTCTCAAAGCACTGCTTTGTGAGGTAGTTCTCCATTATGACAACAGCTTCTCTGCTCATATGGTAGAGTTTGAGCACCCTTTCCTGAACCACGAGCAAGTAAAATTGTGTACAGTATTTCAGATTATGTACAAATGCTTTTGCTAATGTAATTGGAAATACAATTCTCCATTGCATTAGGGTAAGGTATCTGCTTTTCCAAGGGTAGCCATCACACTGACAACATGTGATTTGGCTGTGACTAAGCAACAAACCCACATCAGGTTAAACCTGAAGTTATTGTATACCTTGCATAAGCACACATGCTCTTAGAGCCCAAGACTATTTTCAGACATAGTAGCCAAAGGAAACTTTGATTTGCCAAATCATATATAACCTAACAAATGAGAGACACTACTCCTTCTAATCACAAAAAGGAATAATTTTTTTAGAAAACTTAGCACAATTTAGCAGTAGAAACATTTAAAGGAATACTCCATATGAAGAGTTTAATTTAACAACTGCAGGATTTCTTTAAAAGTTAAATCCAAGCATTATAGAAGTTGTACTGGTCTTGACTGGGACAAAGTTAAATTTCTTCACAGTAGCTGGTATGGAAGAACGTTTTGGATTTGTGCTGGGAACAAGTGTTGATAACACAGGGATGTTTCCACTATTGCTGAGGAGTATTCGCACAGCAACAAGACCTGTTCTGCTTCTTACCCCATCCCACCAGCAAGAAGGCTGGGGGCCCATGAGAGACCAGGAGGGAGCACAGACCAGAGAGCTGACCCCAGCTGACCAAAGGGATATCCCACACCACGTGGCATCAGGCTCAGCAATACAAATGGGAAGGTACAGGGACTGCCTTTGCTCAGGGCCTCAGATGATGGTAAGCAACTCTTTTCTTTTGCATTACTTGTTTTTCTTTGGTTTTATCTCCCCCTCTCTTTCTTCTGTTTTTTGGTGGTTGTTTGATTATTTGTTTAGCTAGTCTGATGCTTAGCTGCCAATTGGGGTTAAACCCCAGCAGTGCATATATTACACTTTTTTTAGTATTCAAGGTATTCAGAAATTTAACAAAATAATTAATGATTACAGTAAAGATTAAAACCAAACACTTTCACAGGAAACTGAGACTTGCAGCTTTCATTACTTAAAGGCAACTTTTCTAAATAGCGGAGTAGTCCTTAACTTGGATTTCTTCAGAAAACCACATTTAATTAACACATTCAGTAAAATGTCAGTGAGGCAAAACTCACTGGAATCAAAATGTGCTTTGAAGCATTTCATTATTCTTAAAATTTCTTTTTTTTTTTTTTTTTTTTTTTGTTACCTTGGAAAAGTGCAGTTAAGTTGTTTCCATCTCCTGTAGGATTCCTGAACTTTACATTTTTATCTGTCCACCATGCAATGCCTTTTTTAATCAAAGTAATTGGAGTCCTCGTGTCATTATCAATCCGGTATAACTCCAATGTATCTAAAGACAAAACCAATTTAGAAAACCAGTTGAAGAAACTTTCATTAGACAGATGATCTTGACAGGCAGTGAAACAATTACCTCAATGAGAAAACAAAACAAAAAAAAAACTGGACAAGGCATTTACTACCTGCCTGCCACAATCACAAGCTGTTCTATAAAATCAGTGTATATCATTTAATGGCATATTATCCATATATGATATCTATGTTTCTACTCCATAGCAGTAGCAGCTTCTCACAACAGGTATTTCCATCCTTTGTGTGCTATGAGATACAATTAATTCTCATAGCAATTTTGAATGAAGCAACAGCAGCAAAAGATATTTATTTTATTCTGAACAATGAAAATGTGTTAATTCAAAACAAAAGAAGCCCCCTATGTCTTTACTCAGAATAATTTGCAACACAACACAAAACATACACTAGATCACAGAACCATCTAAATGATAACTTAAAAGTGTTACCATACCATTAAACATACTGTTGGCAATAGCTCCACAAGGAGCAATGGGTTTGTCCTCATTTGTGCGGTAAGGCTCACATTCCTTACTTGGATTCTGATAGAAAGAAGAAAGGCAGATGAGTCTGCACTGGTTTATCCAACTAACCTGGTTTCTACTACAGTGCCTCTAATGTGCACATCTTAAATGTACCACAAAATGATCTTTTCACAAATCAGGTTATTTACAAATATTTCAGAATTCAATGCTAATTAGCATGATTAATTTTTCTCTTACAAGCAGGAACAAAATCTAAGAAAAACATGAATAAAGTCAGAATGCCATTGTGGTCATAGGTAAAAATAAGGCTTTTCTTGGAAGCTATTACAACTTTCATAGTTTAATAAAAACAGCTGTCCAACATGAATTACTCTTTTATTAAAGGGTTTTATCTGAATATGCATCAGTGTTATACAAAGTAAGATCGTAAGAAGAAACCAAGCATAACATAAAACACAAGAAGTTGCAAGAACTCCAACAGCATGCCAAAGTGGAAGAAGAGAAAGCCCCCCACAAAACTCTGTCAGACATCTAATACTGCCTCTTGAAATTCTCCCCTTTCTTAAAGTTTACTGGTAAAAGAAGAGAATCATTCTTGCTGGAGCAACAACTCAACTGTTATTTCCACTCCTCATAAAAATTATGAAAAGGGGAGGTCTACCCCTAAACATTATAGTGCCTTGAACTGAATACACAGTACTGATACTTTCCAATATTGTTGATGTTCAATACTGAACCAGAGTCCATAAAAATTATATTCAGTTGCAATACCCCAACAAAATGCTAAGTAACTGAATGTTATGTTATGCTGAAAATGAAAGCTTCAAACAGAATGAGTACAGACAGGTAACAAGATAACAAGAGAGTTTAAAACCATTCAAATTTGAGAAGTGATTGCAAGTACTACACTGCTGTCTGTTTAATAAAATGAAATTTTATAAAATTTTACAGTTATTTTCAGTATACAAAATTCCAATTTTAGTACCTCATGATCATTAAACTAAATAGTGTGTGGTGATTTACGCAGTAGTCAGAACTTAGTTGCTTGTGAATACCTACAAGTAACGAACTGTTGTCTCCATTTAGCTGGCTGTCATCTCGAGATTTCACGTAACGACGGTGGTTTTGGTAGAAGTTGGAAAGTCCATAATACATGAATACGTTGCTCTGCAAAAAGCAAGATGGGGAAAGAGGGGCTTTTATTCACACAAACCTTCAGTTTTAAGCTCTTAAAACTCTGTGTTTACAGCAACATTCATGAAGTAACAGCCTCAATCCCTTCTTCACACTGAGTACATGAGAGTACTATCCTAACATAAGCCTGGCAGCCTGAAGTCAAACAGTATAAACATGCCACAAACTATCTGAATGATATTCACCAGTATTAATCACAACACCTGTCCTGTCCAATGTAGAACCCATAAGCCTCATTTGCCTGCAATTTGTCAGAAAGCACATATCTGGTATTTCCAATTCTTGTTCAACAATTCATGTAAATCATGCAGGAACAGCTCATCTACTCTCCAGCTCTATGACACATACGGTAACTCTGAACATGTAAAACACAAGCATTCCATTTAATATTTTACATTTCCAGATAAACAGAGGCATTAAGAAACATCTAACACCTTCTAATGAAAAAGGGGACACAAAAATTAGATCCAAGTTCATAGGAGAACTAGAAATAATCCTTTAAAATAGGGGGGAAAATAAAATACTTAAGTGATAAAGCTTTCATTTTGAACAGGAAATAGATCATATAAATCATTCTAATTTCACTCTGCACACAGGGCAGCATACCTCAAATGAATGTTCCAGTGTGAAGTTGATGGTGCAAGTACAAGGCGGTGTGCTGTCCCAGGACACATTTAAGCATTTGTTGCAGGGACTAGAAGGTTCTGTTCCCGTGTAGTCAATCTGTTTACAATGGGAGAGTAAAGAAAAATTATTAATAAGCCAGAGGATTTTTGTGGCATTTATTTTGAAATCATATTACATCTCAACA
Organism: Empidonax traillii; assembly: GCF_003031625.1. Classification (NCBI taxonomy): domain Eukaryota; kingdom Metazoa; phylum Chordata; class Aves; order Passeriformes; family Tyrannidae; genus Empidonax; species Empidonax traillii. The sequence continues at coordinate 383,495 of NW_020955541.1, read as the reverse complement.
CCAAAAGCCCATTCAAGGCTATCTGACAATCTCAAGAGGTGCTTTCCAACCTTATTAACCATTCCGTGATTCTGTAAAGAATTTTGTGGTTCTGACTATATCCTTGATTTCAGACTCAAATAAATTTAAGACAGAGGTGAGATTACCGCTGGGGCAAAACCAAACAAAAACAACCAAAAAAACCCCCACAAACCAAACAAAAAACCAAACAAACAACCCAGACCAAAACACAAACAGCGGACACTCAGACAACATGATGTTTCCAAACACACACTGTATGATACACAGATCTCAGCTTTTACAAGCTTTACAGAGAGCTTAAACTTTTAAAAGTCTAGATATTTAACAAGAAAAGATCTGTATTAGAAAACTTGCTTTGTTGACCATTTTTAGCCACCTAATTAGTCAGACGGTTAAAAACAAATTAAAAAATCACTTAATGCCCCAAAATTATCCTAAAATAGGGAAGATTAAGACACCAATACTGTTTTGCCAGGAATGGTAAAATAACCAGTAAACGGACAAGAAAGATGATCAGTATTAATCTGGCTTATACAATTTTAGCTGGTTTTAACAGTGTAGACCAAAAAGTAAGCCATTATTTGAAATCTGTACAGTCAGGCTACCTGGATAGTATTCGTAACATACCCTCAGCAACCACGAGCTCACCCTACAGTCCAAGCCCACTCAAGTGGCCTGACCACATTAGCTCTCTCTCGTGTGGCTCCAGCAAGAGTAGCTAGAGCAAGCTTCCATCTGCCCATAAACAATGTATTTTTATACTTAGTTTGAACTTCCTATTTTAGAATTTAAGACTCAGACTGGCGCAATATATAACAAATTATCACAAAAAAATGTTTAATGGCAGCAGCATTTAAACTACACCTGTAGAGTTTTATGAAAGGCTGCTGCAAATGGTTTGTCCTGATTTATGTTGGTAGAGAAAGGCATTACCAAGAATTAGTGATTTATGATCTGTCCTAATACCCGTATTAAGGTTAGCTAAAACAAACACGCAGTTTCAAGGTTCAGGAAACACGTGAAGTCTATTTTCCTCTAGATCTTCCTCAAGGTCTCTCTTCCTGTTATTCTTTCAGTATCTATTGAGTTGAAACCCTTCCATCAGCGCTTTTATTGGAATCTACTCTGCTGCCAGATTTCCGACAGACCAGACTACACCCTAATGAGCCTAGCTGAAACGAGACAGCTTCAGAAGCTATTAGTTGGCGGAGAGAGAGAGAGAGGATCACATAATCTTTGTTCCTCAGCTCAACAAGATTCTGAGTTTATGCTGATCTAGAAATAGCACTGCTGCAGAGCCCTGAACAGCTCTGTTTGGCTACAGCAGACAGACAGACCACTGCTCTAAATGAACAATGCACCTCATTTGTTCAAGGCTAACTCGGGTGCGGGTGTGTTCTGCTAAAGTAAGCTGAAGCAAGCATTTCCTTTAGAGAGAAATTAATACCCTGTATCTTGAGCCTGTTCTCCAATGTGTGGAGAAATTTTAGATCAAGAACAAACTCCAAGGTTGCAAAAGACCTAAATACTTCACTTCTAAAAACATAATCAACTAAATTCTGTGGAGCATGAAACTGATGTATATTGAAGCACAACCACGCTTCTGATGACTGCTGCCAACTTCTATGCTATCCAAAAGAGCTTTCCTGTACAGTAACTGCCAACACAAGTGGTTTTTTTTTTCTGCATCCACATTTACAGGTCACATTCAACAGAGAGCTTATTTAAAGGGATAAAGGTATCCATCTTCTCCTCTTGGCAAAATAACAAAATCTCTCTGACAACTGAAGGAGTGACTTTGGAGTCCACAGCAGAAAGCCACCTGACCCCACCTTCTGCCCCCTGGGATCAGCCAGCAGCTAAGTATGACAACTCCACACCATGAGCCCCTGCCAACAACCTCTGATTTAATGACATTGGTTTTATCTAAGTTATCCCACACCAATGGCTTTTCAGTCTGTTAATGTCTTTGTCAGCTGATTTACGCATATGCAGTACAGAAATAATGTAACTCTTGCATACACATATTCTCCAAACCATTTGTGCTTTTGTAGACTACATATGCTATCACATATTTATCTTGCTCTGCTTAACCACTTCTTGTATAAAAAGCATCCTGTAACTCTGGTCCTCTTTGCTGTTCCTCTCTGTAGGTTTTATTTCATTTTGTATTATTTTTTTGAGAAGAGGCCACTAGAACTGCACACAAGGTTGAAGAGGTACGCAACAATAATCTACTGACTTCCAGTTCTCCATTCATAGCCATGCCTTCAGTCAATCTGGCTTTTTAATTACCATTATGCATTTCACAGCAGCAGTTACAGCACAAAGATCTCTTTTCTACATGGGTAATGTTTTGAATATTCCTCAACTCTTATCACATATTCCTATGCTGTGATTCTAGTACACCTAAGCTGTTGGAGGTCTTCCACTTTTGAATTCAAGAGCACTTACATAGGAAATTAATGGAAGAGGTACATTTTGCTGGTCAGTCCTTGTGCCTGTGTGAGAACAGCACAGTTCACAGAGATGGTGATGCCTGCAATATCCTGTTCCAGGAAAGGCTGATTTGAATTTCAATATGTATATCAGTGTTATAAATTACACATCCTATTCGATTTCAGTACTCTAAGTTTACAGACATACACATATGTGCACACGCACACACTTAAGAAGTATGCTATTGCCTAGAAGGTAGGTGTAAATAACTACCTCTGCTTCCTCCCCTGATTACATTTCTTAAAAAGCTTAGTCACTGCTTTTAGCTTCTAAAAAGCTTCAGTGTTGTCTCCTACAGCTAAATTTACAGCTACTTTTGAATAACATTTGGAGGTTATAACAAAAGCCAGCATTCTAAGAAGGGACGTATGTCAGCTATGCATATAGGTGGATAGCAGTGTCTTAAACTGCATCCCTCACTCACGTTCAGAGCCAAAATGTTGGCCTGTAAAATGCTTTATGTTTTGTTGCTGCAACTGTAAAGCCTTTTTTGATTTTAACTTTTTTCTTCCAAAATTCAGCTGCCTTTAGAATAATAATCTCACTCAATAAGCACTTAATAAAACACATAGGAGGATCAGAGAACAGAACTCAAGTGTCCCCATTCTGACTAACCACACTCCCAGAAGGCAGAGACTCTGTCCGTCCTGTCCTCACAAAAGCCTAGCAATTGGACTTTTAGGAACTTCATGAGGTGAATGATAGAAAAGTGAACCCACACAGCAAAACATACAATGAAACCCCTTCCAGTCTTGAACCTCCAATTTGAGAGGACTGAAGGCCCCAGCACCTGCCAACTGGTTTCCCCTGCTATTGGTTACTACTGCTGTATTTGTGCAACTTGATTGTGCAGGGGAGCCTCAGTCATGCTCCCAGCTCTCCTATGATTTCTGTGCTGAACATTAGGTGGGAACAGCTAGTTTTTGGCTTCTACTGGACCTTACCAGGAGTAAATGACTGAGCTGCTAAGCAACAACAGTCCACAGAAATTTTATACATGCATATAGCAGCAAAACTGATGCATTTCTTGTCCCTAAAGATTCATGCAGATTCAGTCATAATGAAAAACAAGATATATTTTTCCAATTCTATTTACCTTAAAATCATTATGATCTAAGACTATTGCTTTACTATAGAAATTACTATGTTAAATGCAGTCGTCAAAAAATTAATGAGGATATTTTTTTTACTTCTCTCCAATGAGTGTCATGTTGAAAACATGGGATTGTATTTACCTTAAATATGGCTATAACATGACAATTTAAAAATCTACATGTTCAGGACAGCTTGGCCATGTTCTCTAGGCACTTCTGTCAATTTTCAGATGTTCATCATAACCCCAAACCTTGACACAAGAAGCAACTTCTTTTCAAAAAATATGCTTAACTACAAATTTAGACACTGTAAAATACACTTCAGCTTTATTTTCTTCCCCTTCTGCTTTTCTCCTTGACTGGAATTTTAGTTCTTAACATAAAAGGAAAATGAAAATTAAACTGGTTTTATTCTAACATTTGCATTTTAACAAAAATATGAAAATACCATTCATTACCTATCTCAAGATTTCTTTAGTTAATTGGGCTCACTGCCACGTTGTTACCAGTAATTAAGCCACTGTCCTGAACACTCCTTATTTAAAAGTGACAGCATACCTCCAGTAACTCAGAAGTCTTTTCCAACCCGGTTGATTCTGTGATTCCATGATTCTAACTACAATGATTTGATTCACAAACAATTATGTTCTCCAACATAATAATCCAACAAACACTTTTTTCTCTACAATCAGTCTCGGTCACATTACCTCACTGAGACTAATCACAGCCTTCAATTTACTTCTCAAGGCTGTTCCTAAGCCCTGCGAGTTGCTTCCTTCTTAACAACACAAAGTGATTGTTATCAAATGGATCAACCTGTGATACACAATTCCACTTCCAGCTAACATTCAGCAACTTTTCACAGCAATAGCCTGGCTAATTATCAGACCTAAACAAGTCAGTGTTTTTAAGTGTAATTAGAAAAAGCCACTCTCTTCGATCCAGGTTTGTTCCGGATACCCTGGTCTCCCACGGAGATCTGAAACATTGCATCATCAGTGCACGTAAGAACTACAGCGATACACTCAACACAGAGCTTTGTCCTGAAAATACAATTACTTTGGAACATTTGAAGATATATAATCCACCACCACAAGCTACGCCAATGATGATGCACATACTAAAGACAAAAAAACTTGCTGGGTTGTGTCGATTAAACGCTGGCAGCAACTTCCCCGGAAGCTCCCTCGGGAGCACCGGCAAGGCTGACAGCAGGGACACCTCTTGTCTATGCGGAGGTGACTCCGTAAGCTCGGCGTCTGCTGAGGGCAACTAATGTTGACAACCACGAACATGACCCCCGATCGGAACCGCCTGGGGGGCCGTGTGGGCTCCGCACAGAACCCCCCCGGGTCTCGCCCGTCCCGGCAGGACGGGCCGGGGCCGCATTTCCCGGGAGGCGCAGAAGGCCTGGGGCAGGCGATCCCAGCACTGCCCGCCCGGCCTCCTCCCCGGGGGCTCCCGGACCCCCGCCCGGGCACCCCCGCCCCGCGCACCTCGTACTCGCGGATGTTGTTGGAGGTGACGAAGATGCCGATGCCTATGGGGATGAAGATGAGGCCGATGATGAAGAAGGCCGGCAGCACCGTGCCCGCCGTCAGGATGGGCTGCCAGGCCGGCAGCCGCTGCTGCTTGAACGCTGTGTTGTCGGGCTTGCGGGTCTTCACGGCACCCCCCCCGCCGCCGCCGCCCACGGCACCGCCGCCCGGGACGCCGACGCCGCCCGAGGGGTGCCCGTCCGCCTCCTCCTTGGCGCTGTAGTTCACCGCCATGGCGCCCGCTCCGCCGGCACCGCCGCGCGTCACCGCCACCGCGCCTGCGCACTCGGTGCCGCCGCGGGCAGGTGGGCGCGCGCCCCGTGACGTGCACGGGCCGCTCTCGTTCCCTGAAGCGGGGGATTAGGGAATGGTGGGGTCATGGAGAGAGGGGGATTAGGGAGTCCTGGGGTCATGGTGAGGGGGAGAGACGTGCAAGGCCAAGCTGTCCTACCGCCCACCCGGCACTGCCACTGTAACCCCCGCAGCACCCTGCGCCCCAGATCCAGACGCCTCTTAAATACGTCCAGGGAAGGTGACTCCCACACCTCCCTAGACAGCCCATTCCAAGGCCTCAGCACATCAACAGAGAAAAGTTTTTTTCGAATATCTAATCTGGGTTTCCCCTGTCTTGGTTTCAGGCCATTTCCTCTTGTTCTCTCGCTGCGGGAACTTCAGAAGAGATCGATCCCCACCCCACTCCAGCCTCCTTTCAGGCAGCTGTGGAGAGCGATGAGATGAAGGAGCGTCATTTTCTCCAGGTTAAACCCCAGCTCCCTCAGTCGCTCCTCAGATGTTTTATGCGCTGGCTGAGCAGGCGCTGCCGAGCCAGTCAGGGCTCCGGGCAGGGATCTCCCATATTACACATAGGGCAAAGTTAAATCCAGCTGCATTGTGCCCCATGGTCCGGGTCAGGCCCGGGCCCGCAGCCTCGTCACCCCTCCCAGTGCTCTTTTTTTAGAGTTAGAGATGTGAATATTTCCAGGAGCTTTGACTTAACTTAAACAATTTACTGTAATGAGAGGAGGCCGCCCTCCCCACCCCTCGTCCTCCCATTGCCATGGGGAGGGGTGCTGGTAAAAGGCAGCATCCACTGGGTCGAAAATTGAGAAGTCAGTTTCAGCTTCTTGCTCTAACTATGACTAGTTCTACTATAGAGATGTAATAATGCAGAATAGTGAGAGGTTATCGTAATGAAGCTGTGCATGCTAACCACCATTTTTGGTCAGCTGCCAGGAGGTGTGTGACTGAATCAGTGCAGTAAATCACAGAATGGATCAGGTTGGAAGGGACCACAGTGGGTCATCTGGTCCAACCTCCCTGCTTAAGCAGGGTCATCCTAGAGCATATCATACCAGACTGCATCTGAAAGATGCTTGAATATCTTCAGTGAGGGAGACACCACAATCTCTCTGGGCGATCTGTTCCAGTGCATGGTCACTCATACAATAAAGAAGTTCTTCATATTCAGGTGGAACTTCCCATGCATCAGTTTCTGCCCATTGCCTCTTGTCCTATTGGTTGGCACTACTGAGAAGAGCCTGGCTCCATCCTCTTGACACCCTCCGTTCAGATACTTACGCATATGGATGGATGTTCCTGTCAGAGTTGTTGCAGTGCGCTCAGGAGCTCATCTGATTGCATTAGACAGAATCACAGAATCGATTAGGTTGGAAAAGACCTCTGAGATCATCAAGTCCAACCTGTGACCAAACACCACCATGTTAATAAGACCATGGCACTAAGCACCACGTTCCAGACTTTTCTTAAATGCTTCTAGGGAGGTGACTCCATCACCCAGGGCAGCCCATTCCAATGCTTAAAACCTTTTCTGTGAAGAAACAGTCACCTTGTGGAATGCAGTGCGGGAATGTGTATTTCTATTCCAGAATACCTGCCTTAGTAGGCTTTCCTCACCCTAATGCAACACTGAAAGTCCATGTTTCTCACTTTATTGGCATTTCTGCATTACTCTGTTTTTTCCTTCCTGTGTAGTCTCTAGAGTGTAGCCAAAATACACTTTCAGCAAGTATTTATGTATTTACTTGACTTTAGGGAAAAATAATGAGAATTATTTAATAATTTTATAAGCATGTAATCCAGTCTTTAAATAAATGCCTTTTACTTATCTGGAACAGCGAGAGTATCAGCCAAGACCACTAGGAGGAGCAAACTACTTGTGCAAATGAGCCTCTGCGGAGGCTCGGAAGCCCTGTTATCATAGACAGCATAGGGAATTTGGACATATAAACATCTAAAATTTAAGAATTAATTCGATGCATAAAAAACTGTACAGGGCACAAAAGTTAATTGTACTTCTTGTGGCATATGTGGTAAAACTATATCTCATTCCTAGTTTTTCTCTTCCATTATCTTGTGGGCCCCACCTTTTCCTTCCATTCCCCATAGCTAAGATGCTTGTCCCTAATATCGCTCTTTTCCTTAATATCTTCTGTTTTCAATCACCACTTTCAGCTATAGTAACTTTTATTCCCACAGCCTCACAGAGAATCAGGGAGGTGCAACCTGGGATCCCGAAGGAATAAGACTGCTTGTAAACCTGTGCTGAGAGATGGCAAGAAATTTCTCTGGCCACAGGATAACTGAGAGGCGATAGTGGGAAGCTGGGACATGATACTGCCAGGTGTGAGAGGACTGGCAAGAAAGAGCATGTTAAATTTGTCCAATTATATTTCACAGCAAGGCAAAAGGAGAACTCACAGATTGCATAATTTCTCTCTAGAAATCAAAGTATTTGAGATTTTTTTAATAGATTGAAACATTGTATTTTATCACCTATAACTATAGCCACAGAGTTGTTTCAACCCTCTTTAGACAGGAAGAGATCTTTTTCTATTGCTATTTTTCTATTGCTTAAAAGCAGTAGAAAAATATCTTTAAAATATCTTTAGCCCAAGATAGCCTCTACGTTGTCTTAATCTGAAAACACTTCCTGATTACCTCCTTTAGGATGACAATACTTGTAGAAATTAATCACCTTTACCCTATATTAATAGATTTCTTCCTGAATGTCCCCAAAATATAGGCTAATTATGTGGCTAATGCAATTTTTTTACTTATTTGTCTTAGATTCATATCCAAATAAGGTAATAAAAAAAATTGACCAGGAACATAAATGCATTGAAGATGAAATCAACAGCTTCCTACTCCAAATTGCTGCAGCTCATCAAAAGTATTTTAAAATCTAAATTATTTCAAATATAACATGAAGTATTTATACTTTAAACAAACCTTTACTCTGTGAAGCTTAAAACTTAATGTATTTGCAGTTTGTTTAGGTATCAGAAACTTACACTCATCTTGAAGTGGCTCTATATTAAAATCTAGACAAGGAAAAATATTTTCTACTTTGATTTGGACCTTTTAAATGTAGACTCAGTTTCAGAATATGATTTTACTTATGTCTTACTCATATTTAAAAGCTGAAGTTTATTTCAGGTGTGTCACCGTCACTTTCAAATAGCCAGGAATTTCGTTCCAGATGAGCTCAGTGTAGATCTTAACATATACAGGTTTTGATTCCAAAGTGATGTTTTGAAAATAGAAGATCTGGGTCACTACAATATTCATTCTACTGCGCAGTAAATACTGTGTGCACACACTAAACTTTATTCACTTCAACTGTATTGCTCTCTGAAAGCTGGAATTGTTCTCAGTTCGCTCTAAAATATGATCTACAGACACAGCTATGTTTTTGGCATACATTGTCTGCTGTACAAAAAAAAAACACTACTGAAAAAACATGGTGTACTAGCTAAGCATAAGCTATACCAACAAAATTACTCTTTTGCCAGGGTAAGCAGCACTTATTTTGATTCCTCAGTAGAGCTGTATTAGCAAACTCTTTACAGTGGAGATCAACTCCAAGACAGGTCCCAGAAAATCCTGCTTCTCTACAATGTCAGCATTTTCTGCAGAACTCGTATGTAGAAGAACAGCTCCCATGGCTCCAATGAAGACCAGACTGAATACACAGCAGTGCAATATTCCATCTTCAAGATGGACTGACCTACTCATCCCAGTGGGATGCTGAGTTAATGCACTCTTTCTGGCATCTCACAGCACATCTCCTGCAATCATCACTATTTTCCCCTCCAAAAAAGTAGTTTCTCCCAGTAGCTTTTGCAATTAAAAAATCTGCAGTATTTTAAATATGTGCCAATGACTTATATTATGAAATGTGTAAGAAAAAAAAAAAAAAAGACTCTGCCTGGGTTTTATGTAGCTTTATATATAATTAATTCAAAAATCATCTGAAGTATAGCTACCCCAGAACTCTCTGGATGCTGCTTGAGAAGTTACAGCCACCAGTGTAAATGGGGCCCTTTAGCATGTGCAGAGTGGATGGTGTCTATTTTTTACAGTCCTGCTAGTCCAGGACTAAAGATTCTGACTGTACCAGACAAATATCTCTACCAGTGCTGTGATGCACAAGATTAGAAACAATCAAGTCATTAATGGCTTAGTCATTCATCTCCTCAGTAACTTCTGAGCCTGTAAGAAAGATGGAGAGACTATTTACAAAAGTGTGTTGTGACAGAATAAGGAGGAATGGTTTCAAACTGAAAGACAGTTTAGATTAGGTATTAGGAGGAAATTCTTTACTGTGAGGGTGGTGAGGCCCTGGAACAGGTTGCCCAGAGAAGTTGTAGATGCCTCATCCCTGGAATTGTTCAAGGCCAGGTTGGATGGGGCTCTGAGCTACCCAGACTAGTGGAAGGTGTCCCTGCCCACAGCAGGGAGTTAGGAACTAGATGATCTTTAAGGTCCTTCCAACCCAAACCATTCTAGGATTCTATGAATCAGCGTACATCACCATGACACCGTATGACACACAAGTCAGAAAAAGGAACATCCAAACCCATAATTCTGTCCCCATAAACAAATACATAGATGAGCACTGCCAACCTTAAGCAACTGGAGTTAAAATGCAAACACTTGATTATATTTGCATAGTTGTGAAAATTTATTAGTTACAGTGTAATGAAAATCAACCTTTTTTTGGTACAGGCAGAAGTAAAAACATACTTTACATAGAAAAAAATCACAGCTTTAAAAACTGGCTTACATTGTTTAAAATGAGCAAATCTGGTTGTATTTCAAGGCATTGGACTTCAATACCTAATTTTATGCCAAACCATCACACAGTGCAAGAAATATTCTGCAATAGTACAAATTCCATACAGCAGTGCTGAATACTTTTCCATTTAAACTCAAAACATTGCTGTAGTTACATTTTTCTTTACATACTCTCTGTTACAAAAATATCAAATTGCAAATTTAACAGTGTATTCTACAAATAAATGCGCCAGGAGCAACAGGAACTGCAACTTTGAGACAGTTACTTTACAAAGTGTATTATAAAAATAAATTATATGGCAAATATCAAACAAAATCAAGCACATGCCGTAGCCTTTGCAAATAAAAGTGAAATTCAGCCGGCAGAAAGACTGCTTCTCTCTCTCTGACTAGGTACTCTCAAAATGCCAGCAAGGCCCTTCATTTTTAAAGCTCTACCAAGAGAAAAAAAAAATATTTAAAATCTAACGGAAGCACTAATACTTCCACGAATAGTCAGTAGCACAAGTGACCCTGGTGTTGATGGCAGGGAGCTTTACAGTGATCCATCCCACGGGCGCGGAGGGCAGTGCACACAGGGAGCTCTAGCGGGGCCGTAACTCATCTAGAGTTCATGCGTAACTGGTGAATGATGACACTCTCTAAAAGAAAAGAGAGCAAAACATTTGGGTTTATGAAACTGCAAATGCATTCTTTGCAAGTTACTTTTAAGAAGAACAATTACAATGGCAGTGCTAGGCATTTTTCTAGAAATGTCTCACAGACTTATTCTCACATCACTGCTTGATAAAACTGTCATAGCTAATGCTACAGAGGGAAACTAAATTAGTTCCTGTCTAGGGCCCAGAGGCCCTTGGCTTACACTTCTATGTTAAGACCATCATTTGGTCGTCCATAGAGAAATGAGAAATACACTTGAATGGACTAAATCACGGGAACAATAAAGTTCCAGTTCCACAAGGAAGACTGGGAGTTGTGTGTGTCCTGTATCCTGTCTAAGCAAATCCATTATAAATCTGGTGGCAATTAATTCTGAAATGGAGATGAGGAAGAGGTATGGGGCGATTTCTCACTTTTTTTATTTAAACTTGGCTTAGAAACCTATGCTGGATTTATTCAGCAAGTCTTCTTGAATTTGCTACTGCCTTTCATGGGGATAAATTTCAGCCACAGCATGCAAAACTAAGTGTTGGCCTTTTCTTCAAAAAGCCAGTTTTGTCTTATATGTAATATAGGAGGTCCTTGATCCTCATTAATCCCTGGATCTGCTGAAGTACTAATGACCTGCTCTGTTCTTCTAATCTCTATACATGGCTCTTACAGGCAACCTTTTTAATCTAAGAATTAAGCTATCAATGACATTTTTCTCTGAAAAACAGTGTTTTATGCAGGAAATTATTTTTCTTAAGATTCCTTCCCTTTTTAATAGTCTTAAGATTTTTCAAGCTTTACACGACCCAAGAAATTACGCTAATCAAATCATTATTGTCTTTGACATATATATTGACTTCTGCCTTTGTTTTCTTCCTAACTAATATTTGCAAGATGTTTAAGTTACATTATAAGAAGAAAGAAAAATGAAAATATTTTCCATGTACTCTTAGTGCCAGGACTTTGCCACTAGATGGCAGATCACGGTGCTGATGGTGATTCATGAAACAGAAAAGCAATGCTGAGGCAACATCCAAGGAAATACGTTAAGGCAAATGAAAGCGTAGAATTTCCCAGACTGAAAGTATTCATTTTCCATAGAATTTATCATTAACAAATGATTTTCAACAACATATGTATACCAGCTCTACCATATTTAAGCAGTGAATGTGAAAGAACCAGACCACTATATGAATTTACCTTACAACCAGTGCTGTTCTAGCTTGAAGCTCTTGTGGAATACGATGTTAAAAGCCGTATTTATATAATATCAGACTGTAACCTCAGAAAAACTCTCCCCTGATTTCAGTGGGAGTCACGTGAACTCTATATGAAACAATTATTTTCTTAATATTCACTATACACATTATATATTAATATGGAATTTAGACATAAAGTTCTAACAACTAAATAGGTAGCAGAAAAATATCACTCTTCTTGTTAAGGCTCAGTCACTGAATGAACAACAAAAGTACAGCAGGTTTCTCAATCAGTCTTCCTCCTACCGGCCCAACATAGCAATTTTGCATAAAAGAGTAGGAGAAAGAATTTGTAAAAAATCAAATAATTGTCTATCAGTTGTTTGTATTTGAAATGCTTACATATATATAAACATATATATTATAACACATAATGTAGTTACTAAAAGAGGTGTCTGAGCAGCTATTAAGCTAAAATTAGAGTAGGGCATATTTTATTAGAGTTCTTTTGGACCAGCCTCTGTAGAAATAGAGCTATGAATTAACCTAAACAATTTATTTTAATGACAGGAAAATTAGGTTAATGTGAAACAGCTAATTCTGCTTTCAGTTCCGCTGATGTAAATCAGAACTTCTCCAGGATACATATCAGGATTGCAGTTCATATAATGAAGCACATAAACTGACTGGCATTTTAACATACAAAGTTTAATTTCTTCTTACAATATATACAAACAAGTAACACCAGATAATACAAAAATGTATGTGCAACAGACAGCACACGCCCAAGCAACAGAAGAGTACATACATCAGTAATTCTATTTTTTAAATCCCAATGTGAGTATTTTTTGTTTGGAGAACGATTCACACCTGAGTGTTTCACACCTGACTCCCAGAGCTGATAGCTCTGCACCTCACAGTAGTTAACACTGGTGGCATTTTTCAAAAAAAGCCAAGTTAAGAGCAGTGTGTAGGAAGTAAGATTCAAAGTGAAGTCAACATCTGTAGTGAGAAATGTTGCATATAGTTTTGCCTTAGAGAGCTCAGGCAAAATTAAGGGAACAAGGATAACTCACGCTGACGTAGGGGAAAAAGCCATTCCCCTAAATGAAAACAAGTTTGAAAGATGAGCTCACAGAAACTCCTGCCAGCAAACTACGTATTTCAAAGCAACTCACTGAAATTGGCCACTGATGTGTGATGGGAACATATAATTGGTCTGAAAATTGTCCTGACTGTTACGGTTTATGCCAAGTACCTGAAACCCAGCAGGACAGTAGCTCACTCTCTTCAAAGACATGCTCTTCCACATCTGATCAGAACTACTGAATATTCATGTAAATATTGAGCATGTTTTTGAACATAAGTAGCGTATTTCAGGCAGTGACTTATGACTTGGCATCCAGTTGGCACAAATCAATACATTAATGTGGCTTTAGAGATTACTCACATGATGCTAATTACTATGTGCTGTAAGTGGTTTGCAGTTTAAACACATGCATATTCTATGGGCATATTCAGAAGAGTCACAACATGTTGTTTGATTTTTAAAAAATCACACTAACAGGTGTCACAAAAGGAAAAAGCTGGGCAAAATAAATACAAAAATCTGCTTGTCCTCTAGCGTTAACTTAGCATTTACCGATCTTGAGAGAAATCCCTCAGGCATGAGGGTTGAAGCTCTGTGCTCCTTCATTTTTAGTCACACTTACTCAAATGTATTGATCTGCTACTAACTCATATGTAGCAGTAATTCCGATGACGGGATCCAACGTAGGAAACACAGCAGAAAACTTATTAGGAACTAAATTTAAAATCAGAGATATCACCTGGAGAACTGAGGGTGCATCTTCTTGGTCCATGTGTGCTGCTCATGAATGAGCTGGCATCTTCCCTGCTCTTCCCCCTCTCCACCTTACTGCTGTCCTAAGCCCTATGTTCCCATTGCTTGGCTTGAGTTATCACAACTGCTTCCATGGCCATGCCATCAGCCAAAACAGGATATCTCTCCAGCTGATGTTGAAAACCACTGAAAATGCAAAGATTGGTTCTCAGCCACCTTAATTTCCTGACGAAGCATTGTAACTATCATTATGGCTCTGAGCTGAGTGTGTTTTGCCACTGAAATAGTTGCACTTAATTTAAAAAAAAAAAGTAATCAAACAAAATGACAGAGAAAAAGCTAAGAGAGAGAAAGTATGAGGATGAGTCATTCCAGATGATCACTTAGGAAAGCTTGTTTTCCACATTATAATCCACTAATGTAGAATACAAAAATGTAACATGTAAATTTTACATACAAATAAAGTAAATAAAGGCCCTAGTATTTTCCTATGGATTGGTGTATCAGAGTTTGATTCTTTGTTGACTTGTCAAATCTGAGGTTTGAACAACGCTTGTCCTTTTGGTACTTCTGACATCACTCTCTTGTGTTCATCCTTCGATGCTGTATGAAGGTGAGCTCATGCTCCACTCTTCCGCACAGTGGGGCACTGCTAAGATCTTGCTCCTCTTCTCTGCTGCCCTTTTCATTAAACTGGAAGAACTTCTTATGCTGGAGACCACTATTGCTTTGTTATGTTTGGTTGAAATTGGTTGATGTGTTCAGTGTTATTCATCAGGGAAGGACAGATGGAACGATGGATGAACACAGACACTTCATCTTATAAGCTTTTTTTTTTTCACAAAAGGCTGGGCTCAAAGGCAGCCTTTGGAACAGGGACATGAAAACAGGGGGGCTCCCTCCTCCTAGTTCAATATTCTGACCACTCAACCACTCACTTGTTTCTGCTCAGTGAATACTGAAGCACTTCATGCAGAACGGCACAGCCTTCAAAAGGAGGGAGTAAGAATGCCACCTTCTTCCCCCCCTCAGTCTGTCAGTGCCATTGGTGAACCTGCCCGCAGCTGATGTGGATTTGAGTCTCCTCAGATATTGGTGGGAAGGGGGATCTGTCTCCTACATTTGAAAAAAGGTTTCAATCAAAGACTTTTTAAAATAAGCAGCACTACCCCTGCATTTCTGTGGTATTTATCTACTAGGAAGCATTCATGATTCCACAGTCATTTTAGAACAGCCGCTGGTTTCCTGTGCCTTCCTTCTTTCTTTTTCTGGCTTGAGAGCCTGGAACTAAGCTATGTCGAAGCTAGCCTTTCTTCTTTTTGCCAGATTCCTTTTAATTCAGATCAGTTCCCCAGTTAAGTTCAAACACTTGTGCCAGCTCAAGGGACAACCACATGTTAAGTGACTGAGTACTTTCTTGGCTGGAGGTGACAAAGACAGGACCACAGCTTTTCACTATAGTGTGGGATTACATCCCGACTTTAAGTGACCATGAAATTGTGGCTTGACTTAGAAGGCCTTAGAAGAAATACAGGACTACCTGGTTATGGATCTTGGTGAGGTTCAGAGGCTGCAGTTCTAGAGTTAACTCACAACAGAAACAGTGACTAGACAAAGGCAGTGGAAGAACATCAAGAAGATCTTCAAGATGCCTCTGGGGCTTAGGCATTGTCTTTAGACTTGGTTGTTTAAACTGCCTTCTGGAGCTGACCTACTGAATGGAGAATCTTACCATACTCACTAAACTTAACTGCCTTCAGATTTAGAGGAAATTCCAATATAATACAGTTACACTTCAAATGTTAAGATTTCTGAACTATAGGCTTTCTTTTTTCTTCATCTTAGCCTTCTTCTACCTTTAAGAAACAAGTATGAGTTCAATTATAACAGATGTTAAAAGTTATAACTAAATACCTATTTATAGCTAACAGTTAAACCAGCTGCCTGATTCCAACTCTTTAGGTTTCTGCTGTGGAGTGAAAGTTTCTTTTTTTTTTTGTGCTCCCCCTGGGAAAAATAACAGGATCGTCAGTCTGACCTGTCTGGAATTTCTCTAATCTGTCTCATCAAATCCTACTGACTCCACAGGAGCAATCCCCAGATTGTGCCTGCAGTTCTGGCTCTAGTTGAACCATTCTGTGTGCTCTGGATTTCAGGTACTGTGAGGCTGGCTTGTTTCTTCAGGTGAATTATTTTCTTAAACCTCAAACAAAAACAAATTTTTCAACCACAGGCACGCACAGAACATTGCCTTGGGTGCAGCGACAGTTAACTAAGTTTCTTTGACATAAGGAAGGCTTAAGGCAGCTGTAGTTCATCACTGTATCAAGCCACATTAGCTTGGGGCTCATGTTCACAATATTATTTAAATGACTGTTTTGACCTTAAGACTTGCTTCAGTGCCAGTATTTAGAGTGAATATCCAGCAGAAAGCTCTTAAAAATGTGTTTTCTTCAAACATCTGTTAAAAAGTCCGTGTTACAACAAGAACAGCAAGATCTCAGCAACAATTTATTGACATACTGAGGCTTTCAAGTGATAAGAATTACTTGAGATCATCTGATGTACTTCTGAAACTCACATTGCTTGATAATTCCAGTTTTCAAGTTTTATCTGAAATACTGAATAGGGTGTTAGGAAAAATGCTACAAATATTAATCTGATTTTTGGATGCCATAGGAAGCAGAACCTTAAAATTAACAGGTATTGTAGATACTACATTGCAAAAAAAACCCCAAACCAACATACTTTTTTTTGATGTGACAAAAAAATTCCCTTCATACAAATAATAAAATACCAGCTTTATGGTCAGCTAATTGCTATATCTGAATCTTAAACTGGAGAGCAATGCAAAGCACAGACTGAAAACTAAACACTGCTTGGATTGAGTATAATTTTGTTGACCTTCTGTGACCAATTCTTTCAGCAAATCTCTTCTCCCAGACAAAAATCCATTTCATGTTTCACCCACTGGTGCATTTTCCTTTTGGTGAATTGTATTTATTATTTATGGGTGGTCTTCCCGCCTTGCTTTCTGAAAGCTGTTTCAGCCACTGGGTCCTTCACAGCTCGCTGAGATGGTTGAAGCATTATACAAACTTTAAACCGATCACTTATCGGTCTGCTTGGCTCCATTTCTTTTGGATGAGACTTTCTTCTGTGGAAATTGATTGCTTAATGGACATGTCTTTTAATAACTTTACTGTTAATAAATAAACAATCATGACAATCATGGGCATCCACACTATTTCCATGCTGGAACAATTCCTTAGAACATGCTTAAAAAATGCAAGCATATAAATGAGGAAATTACAAAGAAGGAAGGAAAAACAATGCATCACCATGGTATTGTGAGGCAATCTGTGTTTATGACAAAATATTATAAAGAACTGAAAAATGAGAGTAACTTCCTTGTCATACCCTCTCTCTTTCACTGTCTCTACCTGTCTGTGCCACCAGCCATCTGTATTGACTTCCCCTCTAAGACATACAGATGCTTGACAACTAAGGTTTAAATATAAGACCCCAGCAAAGAAAACAACGACTGGAAAACTAGTCAGGTCAACGTAGTGAATTGCTTCATAGTGCTAGTGGTCTTTGGAGCAGGCACTGATTTTAGCCAAATCAGTGTTTCTTCATCTTTTGCTAAAGACTAAACACTTGTTGGCTCACGTTGCTTCATCTGAGCCCTGAGCTGGCAGTACTCAGTGTGTGTAAGTCAGGGACCTGGTTTTGAGTACTGTCTACATATGTTAATCCCCTCTGGAAGAATTAAGTTGGTGCTTAACAGTGCTGCTGCCAAACATTGTGCTACATCCCTATGCCCCTGAATTAAGTAACTATTTTGAGAAAGCACCTCACCACTGAGAAACACTGACTTGGATGGGAGGCTCCTAGAGAGAAGGCGGGTCACACAGTGCCCATTCTTTCTCTCTTCCCCTCCCTCCCACAGCTGAGGTACTAGCTTTCAGTAAAACAGGACCTCAGGTCCACTGTCTCCTGGCATTTCTTCCCTAGGCCAAGTGGCATTTCAATAATGTGATCACAGGCAGGAAGGAAAGTGTCCCATGCAGCAGCAAAGGTGGAAAGTGATCCATTAACGTGGAAGACAAACAGTAAAAGTGAACCAACTTCCTTCAAATGACCACATCCATTATTAAGACTTTCTGAACTAGATTAATAACCTAGTGTAGCTGCACCATTCCCACTTCCGAGACTGAAAATCTTCCTGGCGTACAAGAACTGCCTTTATGATGGCTTTTTTTTTCTTTTTTAAACTGGAGTTCAAGAAAAAAAAAAAGGATGTTGTTACTTAAGTAGTCAGTGCACACACTTATTAGTTTTTTGTAAGTGACAGCTGTAGGACTTCGTTAGTACAGGCAAACGTGAGCAACTACACAGACAGGGGGGCTGACTTCCATGGGAGCAGTAAAACCTGCAGAACGTACCCCCTGAGCCACTGCCATCAGCCCTGACCCCCGCCCAGGGAGGCAGAGCTGCTGGCTGAAGATTTCTTCAGTTCTATTTTCATAGACTGAGTCTCGGCACGAGGCTCGAATTTTGTCACATTTCCTGCTCCCGGGGCTGCCACTACTGACTTTCCTGCTTTCATACCTTTTGACACAGGAATGCGAGTGGGTGTAGGTCTCGGGGATGACCCATCCTGTCCTGTCTGCAAAAGAGAGAGATGGAGAAAAATGTCATGAATAGAGGACTTTTTCTTCTCAAATATGCTTACCTTACACTTTTCATTGGTTCTTCATTTATCTCTTAAGCAACACTATTCCAAATCATACCCATTAGCATAAGTAATGTTCACATTTGGAATCTGGCTGTGGCACACGTACTGCTAGAATATGGCTGAAGGTACAGTTTCAATGAGTTTCCCAGATCTGAGCTTCAGTGTTTTGGATCAAGATGGGATCAGGATGGGAATCCTTGCAAAACTCCCATTTCACAGCGCAACACAGTGCAGGTTGACCTTAGAGGATACTAGAACACTGGCTTAGTTCTCAGACAGGTACAATATTAGCATTGTGTACAGAGACTAACAAGGTCCTCAAAACAGTACAGCCACGTAAGGCTAACGTTGAACCCAGGGTAACTGCCATATTTTCAGAGCTGGTGCACGATCGCTTAGCATTACAGATAAAACTGAATTTTACTTCCCAAAGTATGCTGGGGTCATGGCTGGGGCCGCTTATCTCTGCACTGGAGGAGCAGGGGGGGTTGAGAGAAAGAGACAGAGCAAAGACTGGGATTTCCTTTTCTTGTTGATGTGGTAGGAAGGATGTAGGAAAAGGCTCTCCCCCTCTAGGCCTACCCACAGCTTGATGGACTCTCATGAAGGCAAATCAGCGAACCCAGATTTCCAGGGATACCTCATGGCAGTGTGGACATGGTTGTTTTACTGTTTCTGCCAATCTGCTGCCCTGGACAACAGCCTACCAAGCACACTTATCCTCAAGTGTGAGTACTTGAGAATTAAAAAAAGAACACCATAAAAATAGCCTAAGTGGTTGGCCTGGGGCTGGCAGACCCCCCACACAGCTCATGTGCCCTCCTGGAGCCCAAGCCAGAGGCCAGGACAGAGCTATCCCATAGCTTTGAAATTGCAATCAGTTCATATGGTTAGGCAACTGAATCCCACCCTGTAAACACACAAGGAGTACTTGGATAGGATGAAAGATTCAAAAGGGCGAACTGCATTTTCTGTCTCTGTTGGCCAGATAATGATGCATATACTCTGCAAGGTCAAAATTGGAAGCTACCCCCTATGATCCATGACCTAAAGAGAATACTTCTAAACATGACAGCTCTGAAAGTAAACTGGGCTTTATCTCCTGCAGTGTGCAATACAGACACACATGTTAATTGTGACAGCTTCAGTGTCTCTGCTGACTTTCATATGTGACTGTTTTCTGTTCAGATAATGGATGAAGACTTTGATCTAATGAAAGAGAACAATTCTCATAAGGTCCTGGAATTCTAGCTAGACCCATCTGCTGAATTACTAAACCCTGCAACTTATGACATATAAGCAAAATAAAACTACTGAAATAGATCGGATTAGGGGATCATGTCAGCTGAAACATGCACTTGCACATTTTAATTAAAAATGCTCTTAAAAATGCTCAGTGAAGGAGCACTTTTCTCTCAAACATTTTTCAGTCAGTATCATCAGAGCTTTCTGTCTGTATCCTGAGTAGCCAAAGGAAAACTATTCCTTAATCTTCTAAGAACAGTTCAAAACCCCATGTGTACACTCAAAAAAAATCACAATTGGAAAACTTGAATGCGGTCTGCTTGACAGGAAGGAAGCCATTTTCAATAACTAAGAGCAACATTTACAATAGCAGTGTAAAGGCTAATATGGAACTCACATGTAGATGTCAAAACAAGTTAGGGCCATACAATTCTGTAGGGCAAAACATGCAAATGCATTCCATCAGCCTTGGAAAATATGTCAACATCCCAGGGAACCCAAATGACAAACATCTTGTACTCCCTGAAAGAGTTTCACAGTGTGTAAACATGAGGCAATCAAATGGAGTAGCTGGAATCTCAGGCATTTCTTCAGCTTTATTCACATGTAAATTATTAACTGAGGATTTGGGCGCTTTCAAGTTACTCATTTCAAGCCTAAATCACTCAAAAGCACTTTGAAAAGGACTCTGACTTGCTTTAAATTTCTTAGTTGCCTTCCTTACAGCATACTAACATGTTCATCCTATGGAAGCTAATGCCTGCTTCACACGCAGCTGCTTAAGTATTTTGTGCTTGCCAAGTGAAATGGCACAAAGGTGCCTCTCCAGTCTGCAGTCCCCACGGGTGCGTGATGGGGCAGGCAAGCAGAGGACACTCTCCCTGTGTCAGTCCTGTCTGCCAGAAAACCCACACGGCTCTCTCGTCTCTTCGTCATTCCTTCCAAGAACCAAGCTCTAGACCATTCCTTCCCAGCTCTGTTGGTCTGCAGGCTGCTGCCTTTTGCTTGATCCAGGAATGTGGCTCCAAACAGAAAGGAACTCTTACATAGCTGGTATGGAGCGCCGGAGATGAGACCCATGGGATGCTGGGTGATGCGGGCTGGCTCTGAGCTACTGAGGCAGTAAGTGGTGTTGGAACACCAAGGGGACCCAAGTGAGGTTACTAAAGGCATTACTGAGAGTGAGATGAACATTCACAGCTGCTAGGTTGGTTCAGTCAATCATCAGCCCTCACCAAGGACACTGGCAGGTGTATTAACCTGTGAAGCTGCAGTAAGGCTGGACAGTCCCATTAAAGGAAGAAAAGCAATTTGAATGTACAGATCATTTAGCATGTTTTAGCAGTTTGTAACAGATCTTGCTTGTAACAGATCTTGCTTAGTGCATTTTACTGACACACACCAGTGCTTTCATGCATACATTGACTTCTGGAACAAAGGTGATTTTCAGCATTTGTTCCTGATCAGATCAGGGCCCAGCTTACCCTGGACAGAAACGGTTCAGTTCAGTGACCAGCAGACACCTAGTACAACTTGAGATGCCCTGGGCTACTCAAGCTATGTGCACAGAGCTGGTAGATAAGCCACAGGACCCAAGGAGACATGCAATCTCTGATACAGCAGCTGAAAGTTAGGTAGACACTTAAAATTACACTAAAAAAGTATGTTTAGGCAATTGAATCGTGAAAGGGTGGGACTGGAGATTTAGCCGGTACAGTCAGTGGAGCCCAATGGGCAATTCAGCTCATGCTGAAGCTAACCATGTCTCAGGTGAAATCACACCCCAGTCTCCATGGAGCCAGCATGCAGGCCTCAGCGCTGACAAGGGGAATGATGACTACAGGGTGACTCAGTTGCCCACACTGATGCATCCTGTGCCATCTGAGGTATCCCATCAGCTGCCATAGCAGAAAGGTACAGGTCTGTGCTATACCTCCCAGCCTCATGTGTGTGTTTCCACTGCCACAGGACACACAGCCAGCACCACACACCTCTGCACGAGCAAGTGAGCTGACCCCTGGATCTCCAGCAGCAGTAGCAGCTCTAGCAGATGCTTACCGCATATCTGGGATACCTACAAAGAGCTACATTTAGATGTGGAGCTCATACTAAATGCTGCCCAAATGAAAGTAGCCTTATAGCTGCATAAATGTGTGTCCAGTTCTCTCTGGCACCCAACAGTCTCTCAGCTGTGCCTTCCTGCCCCGGTCACAGGACATGCTGCATGGTTGGTGCTGTGCCACTATGCTGGCTCTGCTGCAGCCAGGATTCCCTCTGCTTCCTGCAAATTTGCATGGCACTGAAGTCACTGTGTACCCTGGCAGCATAAACAGCTGGCACTGATGCCAGGCTTGTAGGAGGTGGGGAGCGCAGGGATTAAGTGATTATAGGACTGACACCTATCCTGGTAGCCAAAGAAGATCCGAATTCACCAGCAATACTACAACCAAATATAAGGCCTGAATCAAAAACAGGATGTAGGCACCACAGTTTGTTTGGGGTTTTGTCCACAAAGAATATTTGTTTTTATTCTGTGGGATTTTTACTGTAAACTGTATGAACTCTGCTGGGAACAGGAATTCGAGCCAATGTGCTAAGGCAAGACTAACAACCAGGCTACAGTTTCAGCCTCATTTTGGTCTCAATATCCTGTGTGGTCCACCTGTAATTAAAAAATAATCTCCTAGGTCTGCTAGGGTATTTCAAGTATCTCCCTAAGAGTGGGTTTGACTCTAATCAAGCTAAGGAGAACCAACACCCCATTTTTCTACTTCCGTAGGAACTGTCCAAATCCATAGGCTGCCATAGAAAAGGCAACTACTGCTTTAGGGTTTGGTTCTTTTTTTTTTTTTTTCATCAAAGTGGTGATGGTTCTGTTAAATGCAGAATTCAATCCAACTGATCAAACAGTCTCCATCACATCAGCTCCTGCCATGGAGACCCCTGTGGGACTGGTGTGATGAGACCTGCTGTTCAGCTGGCCAGCCCTGGGCTTGTCCAGCAGGCACAACACAAAGCACTTCCAAAACATTTGAGTCCAGTGAGTCCCGGTGCCAGTGAAGATACTGTCACTGATTGGTGCCTTGTTTGATTTTTTTTTACTAAGTGCTCAAAAATTTCCCATGTTTTCCTTCAGATGCCTGTGGCTTTCTGTGGACAGAGTCTCATTTTATATAACAAAATATAAATCTCTAGATACTCTACAGAGAGTATGTCAGTGTAAATCAATACAACCAGAACCCCTCTTAATCCATGGGATTCATGGGATTCAAAAATCATGAAAGTTCACAATGAAATCACAGACTCTGGTTTTGGACTCACATATACAGAGGGACACCACAGTTCAGGCTGAACATTTAAAAGTACTGTCTGTGCACTTGCAGTACTGAAGATTACTCTGTAAATTCAAATGGGAAAAACTAAATGTTTTCAAACAGGAAAACAGCAACTGTAAATCTGTTATAGGAACAGATGGGAGCTAGGAATTTCAGACTTCCCGTTTGTAGCTTGGCACTGCATTAGCACATTGTACAAAGCATCTTGGATGAGGAACATTAAGACAAAAATTAAACCCAGTGAGCTAAAGAAAGCAGCTGCGTATCAGTTTGTCTTGTTTGATTTTATTATTTTAAACGTTCAAAATTGCATCAGTGTTGGTTTCTGCTAGGGTTACTGAGTAAATTATCAGATACTTGTTTTTTCTAACTGTAAAGTTTTCATTTGCAAAACAGATGGGGAATACGCAACTTGTTGTTTTCTTTTTGTTTCTTTTTTTTTTTTTCTTTTTTTTTTTTCTTTTTTCCCCAGGAGTCTGGGGAGGAAAAGGCACATTTGGGCTTGTTTGAAGTTGCCTGCTTATCTGACTAGGGACATTAAAAAGCAGAGGGAAGCATAAGATAAAGTAAATCTTATGGTTGAGCTATTTTCCTTACATTGCAAATCAGGGAGGATGAAGTGAAGAAAGAAGCCAGATTTTAGCCAGAAAAAAGAAAAAAAAAAAGAAAAAAAAAAAAAGTTTTGTCTGCCATGGATCAGTGCATCATCACAGTAGAGACAGACATCTAGTTAAAAAGAAAAGTTTAAAAACAAGTTTTCCAAGCTTCTGAGAGACAAAGGAGTTTGTAAATTAATTAATTCAAGACTTTTTAAAAAATGAACAGTTGCCTCTAATATGTAGGAAAGCACTGCACAGTAAATGTACAACAATACACATATATGCGAGGAGAGAGATAGCACATGTGCAACCCCAAACAGATCTCTATGATGAATGCAAGTTTTCTTAATATCAGAAGGCTTAAATGGGAATGGCAGCCTCTCCGCAAAGGTGTGGAAGTGTATCTTAAATGTATATTTCAGCTTGGAGATGGCTGAAGAGGCATGTTGTAGGGGTCTGCAGACTCCTGAGCTGCATGGGCAAACAAACAGTGGATGTCTGTTCAGTATTTGTCAAGATACAAGAAAGAGGCTGTAAACAATGAAGGTATTGCATAAAAGGTATTGAACAAAAGAGCATCTCTTCCAAAGCCCACAACTGAATTCACTGCCCCCTGATGTTGTGGAAACAACGGTATAAATGAGTTCAAAAAGTAATTTAAAGAATAAATAGAAGAAAACTCAGCCACGGTCTATTAAAGACAAAGATGTTGCTACAGGCCTTGGTTCAAAAAGAAATAACCACCTATTGCCAAAAACTGGGAACAGACGCTGAGAGGAACATTACTGTGTGTTTACCCACTTAAAATAATCTTCCCCTAAGCATCTGTTGCAGACTCTGTCTAGCTAAATAAGTTTTTGGACTAATACAGTACTGATGGTTTTCTGCTTCGGTTAAATTCTTCTTTCCCAGGGTATTTCTAACTAAAGGAACACAAAACTGCATCCAGTAATAAACTGGGGGAAGGATTATCAATAAATATTGTCGACTGTGGTTAAAGACAGAGATGAGAAACTGATATAAGTAGGAAAAGCAAGCTGGGGTACCACCACAGAAGCCCAGAGAGAAAGCAGAACAAAAAATATGTTAGAGGAAGACTATTGTATTGCAGAAGTTCAGAGGAACAAATATTCACTGGCTGAAAGAGGCTTGGAGCTGTAAGCAATGATAATATGTCTCCTTACTTATTCCTTTGGACTTCAGTATTAGAGCAGACATTAACTGAATTATAACTATAATGGGATTATACAAAAGAAACACCAGCCTGCATGATCAGTCTAAAGACCTGCCAGCCGGGCCAAAAAACATGAAGAGTATTTTCAAAAGTCAGAAATTGCACTCACCGAAAATAAAAAATGAGTTTCCTACTCTGTCATCTCCATCATTCTTTGCCTCTCTCTCTCTCACTTGCAATTTTACTGGATTGCCATTAAGAAAATAACTTGAAAGTAACTTTGAAGGGACTTCCTAATTAAACTCATATCTGAAACAAATGTAGAGAAGTCAAGAGTTTCTCCTCACCTCACCCATTTTCCTGCTGGTGTCTCAAATCCAAACTACAGTTGCCCTTCTCCTTACCATGAGGACTACATCGTGAGAGTAGGCTGCTTACCACTGATTGTGTTCCTCGGGTGGAAGACATTGTAACAGGCGTTATAGTGATGGTACTTGTCACCTTGCTCGCTGCGGGTCGCGAGGACAGGTTGTTTCGAGGTGATCGAAGGACGGTACCGGTCACAACTTCTTTCTCTGCTGCTATGTTCACTGGTCTCACTGTTATCACAGGACTCGCACCATCAGGTGCAGCACTGGGAGAACGTTTAAACTGGGAACCTAAGTGGATGTGGATTTTGTTGTCTTCTGTCGTAATAATGTTGGCGTTGGCATTGTACTTGCGGATTGGAGTTGGGACAGTTTGCTTTTCTGGTGTTACTTTGAAGACAGCCCTTCCCATGGTCATGTCTTGTGACTGTGGGGAGACAGAGATCTCTGCTGGTGCTGCAGATGTTGATACTGTCATAATCTGAATTGGCGACACAGGTCTGTCAGCGAAAGGTGCTCTCCCTCCCTCTGGGGACTTTTCCCTGGAGAACGTTGTTATAGTGACTGGAGACATAGAACGATCTGGGCCCATGGGACTTTCACTGCCTTTTCCTTTTTGTGGCATAACGTTTGGAGAGGGAATAATGGTTATTCGTGGCTTCTGATTTCCCAAAGTAGGAATGACAGTGGTACTTGAAAAAAATTCCTCTGCGGTTGGACTGGTTATCTCCAGAGTTGCTGTGCTGTTCTCATGGTCTGGTGTCACCCGAATATGAAGAGGTTGACCCTGTTTTGGTGAAAGGACAACCTCTCCAGGATGTGCTGGACTACTGTGGGTCCGGGTTCCTTTATCAGGAGTTGCCTGAGCCCCAGTTTCCCTCTTTTTCATCCACGGTATCCAAGATTTCCTCATAGCAAGCTCGTTTGCTGCTGGAGGGTATCTCTCGAGCACTGAAGAACGCTCCATGGGTTTTTTCAGACCTACCTGTCGCAGATTGCTCATGATATGATTCTCCTCCTGGAAGGATTTCCTTATAAACACTGCTGGAGTTTCTTCTTCTGCCGCTTCGTTGCTTACGGCATCTGTCTGCACGCCAGTGGATGTCACAGGGACATCGACCATTCTTCGGCCATTTATGCTGGGCCTCAGAGCACGGCTGTAACGCTTAGAAAGCTCCAGCTCTCTTGTTAGGTTCAGAACTTCCTGCCCCATGCTCTTGTTCTTGTTTTCTTCTTCCATGAACCTTTGCTGCAGAACTGAATAATCAACTTGGAGCTGAGAAAGCTGGTCTTCTTTGTTCATCAGCTCATGGATTTTTTCCTTAAGAGCTTGAACTTCTGCTTTCAAATCTCTGCTTTTGGCCTCTTCCAGACGAAACCTGTGCCTCAGCTCTGCCTCCTGGCTCACCACTTCACCTTTTTCTATTGCTTTGGTTTTGGCAATCTGGAGTTTCATCTCCTCCAACTGTTGAGAAAGAAAGTTAGCTTTATCCTGCTCAGTCCTAAATTTCTGCTCTAGCTGATCATATTCATCTTCTGTCTTCATCAAATCTCCTTCAACCACTTCCAATTGTTTGAGACGTTTTTTCAGTCTTTCAATTTCAACGGTGAGTTCCTTAATCTTGTTGTCCTCATGACAACCATGCTCTGGTCCTTTCCTGGTTCGACCTCTTGTAATTTCTCTTTCTACCTCCTCCACACCATCAATTCTTTTCTTTAACAAGTCAACTCTACAGCTTAGTTGAGAGGATTTTTCTTCTTCACTTCTCAGTTTGCCAATTAACTCATCTCTTTCCTTTGTCAAACTAGACACTTTTTCCTCCATTTCAGATTTCAGTTTCAAAAATTTCTTACTTTCTTCTATCAATTTCTCTGTTACATCCATAACTTTCCCTTGTTCAACTTTAAAATTCTTGTTTAGACCCTCAACCTTTTTTTCCTCCTGTTTTATTTTTTCCATCATATTTTTTCGTTCATCAACCAACATTACAGTAAACGACTTCAGCTTTGTAAGGTCATCTTTTAGGCTTATTTCAGCCTTCTCCAACTTGCTTTCTGATGTCTCAAGGTCCTTCACTCGAGTCTTTACCACTTCCAACTCATTTATCAAATCCTTAGTCAAATTCTTTTCTTTCTCCAAGTTTAAGTGTAGCTGAGTGCATTCAGACTTGCTTTTACTGAATGCCTCTTCCAGCTTCTCTAGTTCTGACATTCTTTTCTGCAGTTTTTCCACTTCAAGTTTCAACTCTTTGCTATGGTGCTCCTCCTCTTGCAGTTTATTTTTCAGCTCTTTGCACTGGGATTCAGTTTTTGTGATCTCTTCATCTTTGCCCTCCATTTCCAGCACACGCTTGCGGAGGTTTTCCACTTCTGCCATTAAGCTAGAGTTCCCACATTCCCCTTTTGCTATTTTATCTCTTAGTTCTTGAAGTTCCTCCTCAGCTCTTTGAAGATTTTTGTTAGTTTCTTCCAGTTCCTCTATTCTGCGAGTCAACCCCACTAGTTTAAGCCTTAGCTGTCTATTATGTGACTCTTGATTAGCCAGTTTAGCAGTCATCTCCTCATGTTCTTGAGAAAACGATGAAGTTTTGTGTTCAAGTTCTGCCTCTAACTTCATCAGTTTTTGTCCATCTTCTTTAGTTTTTGCACTAATAATTTTAAGCTTTTCGTCTTCTTCTTTTAGTTTTTGGGTTAAGTCCTGTATTTTCTGGCTTTGTTGACCAAGTTGTTCTATATGCATTTGTCTTTCATCCACCAGCATGAGTGCAAATGATTTGAGCTTGACTAGTTCTTCTCTTAGTTTATTGATTCTCTTTGTATGTTCCTTCTCCTTCCGGGCTTGATAGACCTTCTCCTGCTCAAGAAGTTTCTTCAACCTGAAACAAGTTAGAAGAGATGCGTTAAACTATTATATATGTGTGTGTGTGTATGTATTTCTCCATTTTAAAAATCACCTTTGTTTTACCTTTTTTTTTTTTTTATTTCAGGTTGTCTTGCAAGAAATCACAGAATAACTTCCTACTGCAGTTACATTCCCAAATCCAATATTTTAAATTAAAATAGTTAAATGAAAAATGTATAAAATCATCTAGAAATCTGAAACACAGTGAAATTTTATACATTATAGATAAAAAATACATCTGGTTTTAATTTCTTTCTATTTATTTCTCTATTAGAATGAAGTTGGTAAAAGTATATAATATTCCAACAGGACAGGTATTATCTATTCACCAATCCATTTATATCAAACTTCTTTTACAAGGTGGATTCCTTCTTATGTCTTGCATATAGAAAAATGCATAAAGATAAAAAATGAAAACTAATTGCCATATGCAGCCACACGTAAATGGACCAATCCTGGTTATAAATAAACCAGCAGGATAGAAGATTACATTAGCACTCAACTGATAATTATCTGAGCATCACAAGCATACAAAATTAGCAAGAAGATAAATTTGGCAGCACACTGACTGTTGTGTTAAAAAGTTTCTTCCTCTAAACACATTTCCATTTAGTAGATTTTGCAAACCACAAAGATCAGACTTAATCAAACCTTTGGCTACAGCTAACCTCATCTGGAAAATCCTCCTCTCTATATGGTATGTAAAGGTGTATTTTCACTATAAAAGCTCACAATACACAAATTACATGTATCCTTAGAAAGATAATTTTCCAGCCTTACCCATGGAACATGGAGAAATTATTAGTAATGTAAGTATTTTATAACTGTGATTTATATTCAGGATATGTTGACATCAGCAGAGGAAGTTCCTGAACATGTTAAGTTCCTGAAGTTCCTGAACAGGATGATCTCAGAGGTCTTTTCCAGTCTAGTTGATTCTATGATTCTGTGTTGTAAGGAAGGATTTCTGAGGATGGTGATCCTCAATTGACAAAGAGGTACAGATAACACACGGATGTATCCCCTACCAATCTAAGAGCTTTAATGTAAAAGCAGCACTCCAACTTGGAAAGACAGAGGTACACATGCTGAATTTACTATGAAATGGTGTTTTCCAAACCACTGTCATAGTACTTACAACTCCCATATACCCTATCAAGACGTGTGTTGATTGAAATCCACTTGCTTTGCTTACCATATTGTCTGAAGCTTTTCAGCTTCTTTTTTACAAAGGAGATACACATCAAAGTGATAATAGTAAAGCAATTTATGCCTCTTAACCGACTTGCAATAACTGGAACATTCATATCTTAGCAAAGATAAACTTTTATCGGTATTTTTATCTAAAATACTGGACTGTAGATGGTAGTGGGTGAAGCACAGATATAACATTCCCCTCTGCTACCCCAGCAATGAAGCAGTGCCAAGGACTCTGGGGCACAGTGTCATACACAGAGGATGTCTCCCAAAGCCCTCACCTGAACTCTAAACTCATAACAGCCACATTAACTTGGTACTCCAGCAACTGTTAATGTTTCACTCCTTGCTCCTTAGGGACCAGAACAAAGAGGAACTGGAAAGAAAAGCTATAAGAAAAGAGAAGGAAGTCAGAAAGCAGAACACAGGATGCAGTAGGTAGGGAAGGAGAAGGCTGAAGAATGCATTTGAAAACAAGAGTCGGATAGAATGTGGGAGTAAGAGAATAGTAGGAACCAGTGGGAGAGAGAAAAACAAACAAACCTTACAGCCAACCTTGCTGGGTCACAGATTACTCTCTCAAAAAAAAAATTCTCTTTAGCTTTGGCATCTCTTTGGAAAGGACTGAAAAGACACACTGATGAATGGGTCAAGTTAAAATATCAAAAGGTAAAAAAAGACCCACTGTCACTCAAAGCATGCACTTTTCACACTGAAGAAGGAACTTTATTGGCATGCAATATATTCCCTGGCTGCTCTATCACACTGCTTAACGTAAATGTTTCTGCCAAGAACTCTTCCTCATCTCCCCCAGGCTATGTTTTTAAAGAAATAGTATGTACCCTTCGACAAAATATTTGCCAAGACAGAACAATGCATCCTAACTTAGTGGTAGTCTAAATGACCCATATCCCAAAGTCATGAAAATGACAGAAAGTTTCCAGCCTCCCTCGTCCCACACTCAAAAGCCTATCTAGAGATGCTTAGAAAACTGCCTATGATTTTTAATTCCTAGGCATGCATGTGTGATTTTCACCCAGCAGTTGCTCCAGGTGGTATACACCAGTCAGGCTGCTAAGCAGAGTGCAAAATAATTCACTGGCAACACATGGCCCCATGTGATTACCTGAGAGTCTACTGGGGAACAATGCCAAGAAAGCCACTGAAAAAAACCACAAATATCTGTTAAACTAAGACCAAAAAAATGGCAGTCATGAGACTGAGTAACAGGAGAAGAAAGCCCATTAGCCCTGTCACTGCCTTGTAGGAGGGCTAGTAGGAGAGCTAACTGGCCTGGCCCCTCTGGGAAAACAAAGCACTGTAACTGTGCCAATACATGGAGGTGAATTTGCTAACATATCTCTGCTGAGCAAGGTAGGAAGCAACATGCAGCATTTTATCCTGCCTCAGCTTTAACATGGTGAAACTACACTATCTTAGATCTGACAAGTGAACTTCCAGAGAAGATACTTGACAATACTTCTGTTTTCCATGTCCAAGGGAACTGTTTCTAAAATCTGGTTCTGTGGGGGATGGATGGGAAAGCAGCACACAAATCTATGTGCTAATTACCAAAGTAATTAACAAACTCTACATCTTTTCAGTGCAGCTTCTAAACACTAAAATAAAGCTGAGTTTAAGCTTGCTCCCACTTTCCGCTTTTCCATTCTTTTACAACTTTCATACCTCAGTGGTTAAACTGGAATGCCAGCAGACTGCAAGGTGAGATTGTCCCTTCTTGACCCTCACAACAGATTTATTACCAGGCTTCTCATCTGACTGCTGCTGCTGCTGTTTGCTAAGTAATGCAGAACTGCATGGGCTCCATTGCAACACTAAAAGCCTCTCAGATTCCCTGCATGTGCATCTTCAACGTGTTAGTCAGAGCAACTACATTCTGTATTGTCAAAAGGTTGAAAACACCTGCCTTCAGAGTCCAAAACAAAACCTTTAATAATGAAACATGGGGCTACATACAGCAAAAACACCGACAAGCCAACCATTTGGTACCCCCAGCCCAGTCCCTGTATTTGCTATCTTGGTTTGTGGTTGCTTTTGGAGATGGGAAGAAATGTTTGAGTACAATTGGATAACGTGCATTCATCAGAAGGAGTCTCAGGGGTGTAGCATCTAGACCCCAGCACGCAGATATGCTCCAGTTCCCTGTGGAGAGAGGGATCACATTGCCTGCTCCTCTGTGGACAGCACTGCTAAGTCTGTGTGTTTCTCAATGGGTTACCACAAGTATCATGTCAAAGCACGCAGCCCAGGCCATTCCCTGAATACATGTGATCTTTTGTTGCCATGAGAGTCCTGATGGTCTCTCCTTCTCCTTACTATCTATCCTGCCCACAGAATTTGAAGAACAGGTGCCCTACAGGTGTCCAGTACTCAAGACCGATCACATTACCTCTTGCAGTGCACTGGATAAATAAAGTAGCGAGCCCTTAGGTATGACTGTATGCAAACTGCTAGCTGCCTCAGCTAAAAACAAACCCTCCAGGACAATGCTGTTCCCTGATTTTGAACCATTAAGAAAAATGCTTGGCTGGCATGGCACAGGATGCTGGACTACAGAAGCTACCGATGCAATCTCATGTGGTCCATGCTGCATAGGGAGCTGCATCTCCTGCATCGCTCCACAGCCTTAGCTGTTCAAAACCAGGGGAGCAGGAGGGAGGTCTGTGGGCAGCCATGCTGGGGAAGTAGGAGGCTGAGGACTTTCAAAAACCAATCTCAGCTTGCAGAGAAAGCAGACACCAGAGTGGAGGAAGAGCAACTATGGAATTAGTTTCAACGTCTTTCATGAATGGTGTGCTGGAAGCAGTCAGCAAGGAGGAAGGCAGAGTGGATGGGCAGTAAGCAGGCCCTCCCTCTCCTCCTTCCTTTAGCTTTGGTGCTGAAGTGTTTCATTGCACGAGGTCTTTCTGCTTCCCCTTCTTCTCTCCTACAAGCTATAAACTGATGAACAGAGGCACAATGGGATGCTGATAGCTACAACCCTATTCCTCCAGAGATGTGCCTTCATTTCATTTACTATGGTTATACTCCTGTGCTTCATCCTACTAGTTCTGACTGCCTTACTCAGGTTGGGGCTCATCACTCCTTCAGGTTTGGATGGAAACTTTTCCTTAAAGTAAACCTGGTCAATACCATACCTTTTTTCCCCACCACACCCTCAGCTGCCAAAAAGTCCAGTTATCCTCTCAACATATTTGTAGGAGACAGTGCTGGGTTACAGCACGGAGGCAGTTTGTAAAACAGCACATTGGGTACGTTGGGAAGTGGTGTCCAGCACAGGCAGGGCTTCGGAGTGCTGCAAGCGAGCCCCTGAGTCTGCCCTGAAGGACAGGAGGCAGAGGACATGGATGGCTGTATCTCCTTCCAGTGAGAAATGTAGAGTGGCTGAAGGGCTTCTTGCTGGAGTTTTCTGGGTGGCCATAAGGGTAGTTTAACATTCTCTTTAAGACCGATCACTTCATTGTACCAATAATGCAACAGACTTCCCTTATTGTTTTTTTCTGTTTTATGTCTACATGTCAAGTGCAATCTCTGAGACGCACAGGAGAAACCCCACAGTACCATTTTTACAGTGTCTATACTCAGACTAGAGTAAGACTTTATAATATTTTCATGTTTTTTAAAGACACTGCAATAGTTTCACAACAGGAAAGCTCCAATGGGCACTACTGGATTTTAGACAGGATTTATTTTATTTGTAAATGGTAAAAGCAGTCGCAGCAGCAAGACCTTAGCTAAAATCAAGCATTAGTACTTGTTCACATTTGCAAAAGAAATTACAAATAGTGGTCAGTAGACAAATTCTTCCTTTCTGAAGGATAATAAACTTCATTACTACATTTGAAATGTAATAAATAGAGTAAACTGGGAACTGTAAAACTCCTGCTTAGCAGTCATAGCTGATATGAGAACCCGTTCTCTGAAGTGAGAATATTTTAAGAAAATACAAAGAAGTTTCAGTTATCAGGGGAAAGATGCTCGATGATTTCCAAAAAAACACCACTCCCCTCAAAAAAACATTCACTTTAGAGTATTTAAAACAGAGTATGCAAAAGTGAATAGCCTCCCAAACATTTACTGAAAATTATACCGGTGTGTGCACCTCTCTTTCCATTTGTACTTCCACCAAGATGAGAAAACATCACAAATACTCATATAACCTTTTCCATCTCTAGCATAGAAATGGGCACTTACCTACACACAGAAACCCTGGGAAGGCAGGACAAGGCAGAGGATGTCCTGAAGGGACATGAGCTGCCTCTGTGGTTTGCGTACGTGTGAGCATTTTGGCACCACATTTCAGCTGTGTTGTCCTGGTTTAGCCTCCTGCTTTGCAAACAGACTAAGCCGAGCTTTCCAAGGTGTCCCTCAGTGTTTAATGAAGCACTCACAGGAGGGGCCATGGAGGAGGGAAATCTAGAGCTATTTTCCCTGCTATCAAAACTGGCAGCAGGAGCAACAGCAGTTGCTTGCTGAGAAAGAGAATGGGAAGGAGGGAAACACGTAAGATCTCTGCAGGACCTTTTAACTGAGTTCGTAGACAGCCTGAAGATTGACAGAGCTCCTCATTGCTGCTCTAGCACAAAGCCATCTGTTGTATTGCTCCTATAGTACCTATCTTGCCATTTGCACTCCAAAAAGTTCGTGGGATGGGATGTAATCACTTCTAACCTATCCTTTCAAAAACCAGTAGGAGGGGATTAAGGAAAAGTACATTAACGAGGACTTGGTCACTCTAAGGATGAGTTGACTGGTGGCTGATGAAGGCTTCTTCTTCCTGAGGGGCCAACAGCATTTCTATGCCGCTCACACAGCAATCCCAAGGGAATTTTCAGTGGCAAAACAAATGCCTTCACAAGCTCATCTTTCCACTTCAAACCTAGAGAGTTTGCTACTATATCTGCAAAGTTAGAGAGACTGGACAACTTCCTAGTGGTAGCTAGAAAGCTGCTGCCCATTAAGGGATGTGAGACAATGGAAACCAGCAAGAGGTGGTTTAACTTAATAAAGGAGTTCCCTTCTTCCCCCTGCCCCTCCCTTCAATGTACAACAGCTGATTTTGAAAATTGTTTCTACAGCCACTGGGAAATCCTCCACATGTCAGGACTATTTCTGAGTGCTTCTGTGTTTGGAGCCAGGCTGAGATACCTAAAAGCTGAATTTTGCTAGTTCCGAGTACTTACAATTTCATCTAAAATCAAAGAGAGACAAAAGGTGGTCAGGCTCTCCAGGAAAGCAAAACAGTCCAGCCTAACACTTAAATTGGGCAAATTCAAAATTAGGTAACGCTTTCAAATCCTCAGCTTCACTACTTCCCACATATCAATCTCAGCTGGGAGAAGAAATATGTAAATGAGATCAGATCCCATGGCAAGCAAAAGAATACAGCACATCTGTATTATCTTGTTCTTTCTATCCATTAAACTTTAAAGGTAAGCAATGAGAAAAATATTTGAATGACCTTACTACAGAACTTGCCGAGCTGCTGTTGAGTTTTATCACAGAATAAACTTTTTTAAAAAGTGTTATTGGTTCTAGTAAATCTAAAGACAATTTTCTGTGGCTACGTATTATACAAACTCAAAATGCAAAAAAGTGTATACTCTTCATTGCTGAATCAACTTTTGAGAAGTGGTTGTATCAAACTATATCACAAGCAAATTAATATTCTTGCTACTTCTAAACTACATGAGAGTTTCCAAAATATACTGAAAGTAAAGGAAATGTTTTCTTCCTTAGGAGAACACCTTGCTTACCACCTACAACAGTTTTTCTTCCTACTTCTCTTTCTAACACTGATTTTGTAAAAACTAAAATCCAGTTTGCTGAAATAGTTAATTTGTTTTGAAAGTGACTTACTTCAACTGAACAGTGACTAAAAGCAGTATTTTGGAATAAGAACACTCACTAAATTCAGTGTCCCGCCACCTTTCCAGCCCCTTGTTAACATAAAAAGGCACCAAAAGTCTTCAAGAACAAAACCCAAACGACACCCTTTCGGACTACGAAACAGTATCCCAAGCGGTCAGGAGTTTTTCCAAGCCCCCCAGTCGAGGTACCCACAAAAATTTCGGCAATCAGAGAAGGGAAAGGGGATGCACAGAAAGCATGTAAACAGCAGCTGGGAGCAAAGGCGCAGCAGCACTCAGCTGAGAGATGAAAATTGCCAAACCTGTCTCCGGGCTGCGGTTCTCCTCCCCTGACCTCTCCGTGCGCCGCCCGGCAGGGGCAGCCCCGCAGCACAGCCCCACCAGGTGCACTTTCCAGGGCTCCAGCCCAACGCTATGGTCAGCTGGGGGCCGGCCCGGCTCCTCAGCGCTGTCCTGGCCCGTCCAGCCCGGCTGGAGCCGGAGCCGCGGCGGCGGGAGCGGAGCCGCCGAGCATCCCGGCCCCCCCGCTCCGCGCAGACCCCGCTCCAGCCTCCTTCCCTCCCTCCTTCCCTCCCTCCCGCGGGCGCCTACGCTAATGCCCGGTGCGCTCAGTGAACCAGCGCAGTGCGCATGTACACAGCAATTAGCAGCGCTCAAATTAAAATCACGCTTAAAAAAAAATATCAGAATTTCTCTTACCTTATAACTAGACCTTTTTTTTTTTTTTTTTTCAAGCCACCAAAACAAGAATAAAAGAGGGATGTTCTGGGGCACGGCTTAGCCCCGACGCTGCTAGGTGCCGGCTGCGCCTCGCGTTGTGCTCCCCCCGGGGCAGGCGAGGGGTGGAGCCGGGAATGAACCGTGGAGAGGGTCCGGCTGAGCCGGCGGCTCGCGCCTGCCAGCGCTACCCTTTGGGATCGCTTTCCAGGAGCTTGTTATTGACAGCCACCCCGGGCTGTTTATAGGGACAATTTAGAAGTGAACGATTGAGAAATAATAATTTGATCGCAGAGAACCCTTGTGAATTGCTTTTGTTTAAACTGAAGTGGGATGCAAGAAGCGATGCTTCCCAGTCCCAGCTACCGATTCACTCCTCTGGCTCAATAAAAGTTCTGTTGCTTTCCTCTTGTCTTCCCGCTGTTCGAAGTGGTAGTACTACTGCTGGTGCGCCCTGGCTGATCTTAACATGAGTTGATAAAGTCGTGAATACATGAAGAAAATCCCCTGTGGGTTTAATTTGTGCACGTGTTTATTTTTGAATATCCATGCATAGTAGCAATGCTAACTCTGGTGAGGTTTGAAAAGCAATCAGTCTGCTAGTACCCTGCAATAAAGAAGTCCTAAACTATCTCTTTTGTTCCCAAAACAACATAAAGGAATTGGGGGATTCTTTCTATTTGCCGAATGATTCCGTAGATTGCTTACAGTCACCTTTTCAGTCTTTACAAGGGGAACTAGAAACCAATCTCCCCTTTCCCTTCTGCTTCCCTTTCCCCTCCTTCCCCCTTGCTTTTCCTCTTTCCCTTCCTGTTCACCTTCCACTTTTCTTAAGAAGCTTTTAATAGCCAAAACACTGAAAGCGTATCCCGTCAAATATTATTATCCATTAAAAATGGACCAATATATGTTTACATTTTTGAGAAACTATGTAATTTCACGTTCTTTCATTATTTTTCCTTAGGATCATTACCTTAATCAGCACGCAGGCTGAACAGAGCTCATTTGAAAAGCAGGTGCTTAGTGATTGATTTTATGCTCTTTATTCAAGCCCATATTTACCATGCCCTCTTCAGACTCTGCTGGGAACAGAATTATTAATTTCTGGGTGTGAGAGAGAAGCACAAAGGGACTAAGGTTTTGGTTGGAACACCTGCTCCAGGGTACACAGGACGTGGGTTTCAGAGCACTGCAGGGTGGGTGCTGCATGTGTTCGGATCACAACCCCATTTGCCTCCACTCAGTAGTGGATGCTCCAGACTCCTGCACATCAGAGCCCAGATCCAATAGGCTTCCCAAAATGAGAACCATTCTTAGAGTGAAAAGCATTCACAATCCATGTAAATTAGCTTCACATGACTTCACTAGCACCATGTAGGAAATCTGTCACACAAACGCAACAGGAAATAGAGTCACATTTTCCAGGGAAACATATACTAGCCTTAATCATTCACTCCCATTTTATATTCCACTGCCTCATTTACTAAACACTTTCCAAAAGATGAAATTGGGGGTCCTACAGAGAGATTGTTTCTTCCTGTGTGCAAAGCTGATGCATCTCACTGTGTTTCTATTTTTCCAGTGTCAGAGGAAAGGTACAAAACGTGTTTGATTTTGCAAACACAAATGATCACATGCATTGAGCAGACAAATGTTCTGCTTACTCTACTTACTCTGTCCTATGCAATCCTAACAATCGTTTGGTAGAGCTAAATATTCTTTGAAAGGAGAAAATTGCATGCATAATGGCAAACACTAAAATAGATATTGATCAATGAAACTTTTTGATCTGGCATTATATGGGCACTTCAGGAGATGTCAGAAGAGTTTAGATCCTTTATATTGCTGGCATAAAAGTCTGCATTTAAATTAACAAAATAATGGATAGCAGGGTGTCAGCCTGGAGGCATTTGGGTACTAGAAAGGCTGGAGCACTTTGCAAGCAAGTTTCAAAACTATCTGCTGACAGATGGGTTTGTCTGTGATCAGCAGCTGAGAGCAAGGCTCTGTTCCACCAGCGCTGCTGGCTTGGCAGGAGGGTATCTGGTCACACACCCCATCCCAGCTGGCTCTGGGCTTTGAGCTCATTGCACAGTTTGTCCCAGTCCTGATACACCTCCTGTTCACTCCCAGGTTCTCCTCACCTCTGCACTCCATTTCTAACCCCCACCTCACCCAAATCAACATCTATCCTAGGTGTCCTCTCATATCTGCTTTGGCTCTTCTTTCGTCTGTGTTGCCATTTTGTCCATGCTTGGGCCAGGCTGGAACTGCAAGCAACACATCATCCATCATCTGTGTTTTTATGGTCTCATCTCAGAGCAGAAAGTTCTGGGATGTCAAGAGAATCCACATAATTATATTAGGAAAGCAGCCATGAGTTTATAGCAGTGAGCTTTGTACAGATGTGACATGAAGAAGGGAGGTTCAGGCTAAAAGGGATTATCTATCTCTAGAAGTCTAACGACTCAGAATCACAACAAGCATGCAGTGGACTCTCACACAAGAGATCTCAAGGGATTGTCTCTACTCATCACAATTTTTGTAGCAAAAAACCATCAGCCAGAACTATAATGTGTCACAAGAAGAACAGAAGGTGACCAGGGGCATTGCCAGTCTCTGTACCTGGCAAGAGATGTGCTGAAAGGAATGCTCAGAGGATGCTACAGAGCCCATCCCAGTCTAAGTCAAGACAGGTGCAAGCAGAGTCATCAGGAAATGCATGTCCTCCAGAAAGTACCACATCATAAAATCATGGAATGGTTGAGGTTGGAAAGGACCCTGGAGATGTCTCATCCAGCCTCTTGCAGGTCCAGTTAGAGCAGTTTGTACAAGCTCTGCTCTACTTGTGTCTTAGACACCTCCAAGCATGGAGATGTCACAACCTCTCGGGCAGCCTTTATAGGGCCTGGGCAACCTCATCTTGAGAAAAATCTAGATCAGGCTGGGTCCCTAAGACAAGGTGATGTATACCACATACACTGCCTCATGACAGTCACCAGTGGCACCTGTGACCACCAGTGATTCTCAGAGGGGACTTATCCCAGACTGCCAGCTCCCTCGGCTTACTCTGCAACTCAGAAACAAAAGAACAGGGAATGTGATCTAGAGTTGCCATGGTGGCCTGGATGTGAGCCAGCCAGACAACTGGCTGCAAGACTTGTCAGACAAAGTGCAGTGTGGCAGTGGTGAGCCTACACACCTGCACTAGTTATGTCTGTACCACCATGAGACTTTACAATTACAACATTCTCCATCCGCATTTCAACTATTCCACGTACCCACCACTATGCCGGTACCAGAGCTATAGGGGAGATCAGGTAGGATGTCACAGCTAAGGTCAAACAGGCCTTTAATATTTACAGCTTTTCTCTTACTGCAGAGAAATCACATTATGTATCTGTATAAAAACATAAAAGTGCTCCCTATGTTGTTATTTCTCAAGAGTACCTTCAACTTTAGGTCACATCAAAGGCTGGGAAAATCTAACTTGGTCATGAATCTTTTTGGTCATGCTTTCATTGGGATGAAGTAGTCCAAGAAACACATTCCTGAGTAAAGCAGCTCTTTCAACATTGTGAGACCAGGTAAAAAAAAAACAACAAGAAATAAAAGCATTGGAGGGAAATGGGAAGGGAATAGATAGGAATCCTAAGTTCCAACTCACCTCCAAAAGTCAGAAATTATTCTGTGTACAGACAACTGCGTGCAGTTGCTATATAGGAGAGTAACTGGGAGGCAAAAGATAGACTTGGTTTAACAATTTAATTATGTGCTAATAGACTACACATTTCTTTGATAAGTTGCTCTCTTCAAAAATTCCCTAAGCTCTTCACAGCAATAGACTCCTCTTGTGGATCTTAGAGACCTGTAACAAGTGGTTGCCTGATTATAAAATGATCAGTAAATACAGCTTTGTAACATTTCCAGCAGACTTCCCTGCTCTCTGTTGGCTCTTCATCTTCAGTGCAGAAACATATGTACCATTTATAGTGAAGGCAGAGGTCTTGCAACTCTCTCCAAGTTCTCTAACATGTTACAAAAAGCCCAAATATCTCTGTTTGTGCAAAGCAAAGCTTTTCCTAAAATTGTGTTTACTTACATGAAAAGGTATGCTGTGTGCTTATCAGAGATTTTTTTGTTCATAAAACCTTCAAAGCAGTGAAAATCTTCCATCAATATTTTGGTTTTGTTTTCTTGCCTTCTTTTGGTGAGTCAATCTCATTTGTTAAGTCAAACCTGACCTCCACTTTCTACTTAGTCAGTCGCCTACTCTGAGTGCAACAGATACAAATTCATTCAGTGGCATCTTGTTAGAACATGAAAATTTTGAATATTGAGGGAGAGAAGAGGCTGGTTTTAATTCGCCCCTGAAGATATAGTGAACAAGGTGTTCCATTAGGCATTTTGGAGAGAAACAAATAATGAAGATATATGCAGTAAATACTTGAAACATGACTTTGTAGGAAAAGCCTGAGAAAAAGACTTCAAGCTGGACTCTGTGCTGTTGTATCTCAGGCAATACATTTTATATGGCATACGTAATGCACATTAAAAGACTTCATTTGCTGAGTTTCACTGACAACTGGCTTTGTTCACCTTTGTGCTTATTTAAAACAGGTTGTTCCATGCCGCTGTTAAAGAAACTGTGCATGCACACACACACACTCACACACATTTGCACATAGGCTTTTTTATTACTTCTCAGATCTTTCTAAATAAGTCATGCTGCCTAGGTTTTAAATTATTTTTCTCTTTGCAGCATGAAAATCACCCAACGTTAGAATCTGCTGCATTTTATGGAAGCAGGATTCAAAACTTTAACAAAAGCATTTCTGACTTTTTTTTTTTTCCTGTTGCACACACCTACCCCCTTCCTTTTGGTTTTCTGCTTTCTTAACACTTGTGTATGATCCTTCTGATAGCTGGGAAAGCTCAGCATCTCCAGTACTGGTGCAACTCCCTTAAGTAAAAGTGATTACAGCTGAATCAGGACCCATCAAGGTTACTGTTTTATAGTATGATCACTATTTTGTGAATAAGCACCAATAGTCTCATAGAAGCCTGCTGTGACCCTTCGACCAAAGCATCTCTGGAGCCAGGGGAAGAGGTGTCCAGGGCTTCGGGGAAGTGCACTTTGGAGGATGGTTCCTTGCTGCACTCTGTGGACCTGCCATTGTTAGTGCTGGTTGCTTAACCTACCTGTGCTCCATCAGAGCACCCTAATAATGCTGTCTTTACCCCTGGGCTCCACCCTTGTTTTTCTGAATTACTCCCTTTTAAGTGCTAAGTGTTCTTGTGGAAAAAAATAGGTGGAGGACTGAGCTCAAGGCCTTGAAAGCAGGGAGAACCATGCCTGTTCTCAGTTTATGCAAAGAAAATTAGTCTTGTGGGAGTGTCTCGGCCTCTTTTGCTCAAGCTGTGTCTGGAAGATGAAATTAAGCCTGACTGGTTTTCATCTTTGTGTTGAGTTTGTTCTGTTGGCCTAAACCTGTCTCTCTGCTATTCATAGCATCATAGAATCAGATGAGTTGGAAATCATCTGAGATATCAAGTCCAACCCTTGATCCACTAGCACCACAGTTACAAGACTATGACATTAAGTGCCACATCCAGTCTCTTCTTAAGTACCTCCAGGGACGGAGAATCCATCACCTCCCTGGGCAGCCCATTCCAACGCCTGATTAAGATTCCTTATCCTTTACCTTCTACTAACTACTAGAACTAACTACCTCAGTTCAGTTCTTGCCCTGTTGCTCTAACTCCTGCTGGCCTTTTCTGGACTTGCTTTTCTTTTGTGCTATCTCACTGACCCCTCCTCAAACCAAGGTAATACAGTGACTGACTGGGGTTGAAAGGCACCTGAGTCCTACACCTAAAACTAAAGGTTGTCCACCTCACTGATTCCCATTTGACACATCACTGAAATACTGTATTTGATAGACCGAATAAAAAAGTGGGCAGAAGAAACGAGCGAAAACAGACTCCAAACAACAAAACAACCCAAACCAAAACAATGAATGCACATATAAATTTGAATATTCATAGCCACCTGATTTTTGAGCAGATCTGTATTTGGCTTGCCCAAATTTGCCGTTGCACATCCTTGACAGTCCCATCATCTTGTCTGAGCTGAACATCATTTTTCACCTGGCGTTATTTGGGCCTTTTGAAATACTTGTCTTTAAAAGCAAGGGTCTTGTTCTGAGGACCAGAGATATGGGCTGACCATAGCCATCACACAAGGATGGGAGTCATAGGTGTTTCTTTTCAAGGAAAGACTTACAAGGGGCATGACTCTTGCATCAGCACCCCTGTATTACTTGATCCAGGAGCG
The DNA here is from genome assembly GCF_003031625.1 of Empidonax traillii. Classification (NCBI taxonomy): domain Eukaryota; kingdom Metazoa; phylum Chordata; class Aves; order Passeriformes; family Tyrannidae; genus Empidonax; species Empidonax traillii. Next base: position 341,047 of record NW_020955541.1, on the reverse strand, counting down.
GCATATCTGGTTTTATTTCTCTCCTCAGTCTGAAATAATTCTAGCTTGCACTACCCCTTTCCAAGATGATGTCTTGACCTGCTGAGTGTTTGAATTGTGAAAAAAAGGACAGGAAAAACTCAGGTTGCAAGATGGAGAGCAAGTAAGGAGAAACCATGCCAAGTTTCATACGCTAGGTGTGAATTAGAAGGTGCTGTGCTTGCCTTTGCCTTAAAATTTCTTTCTACCATGTCTGTGTTGCTCTCTGAATAACTGCAGAGCTTGACTTCCACTGGGCATACAAATCACTATTATTTTAAAAATCTTATGGTAACATAAGTGCAAATGATGTCTCATGCACAAAGAGGCAAAAGTTTACAACCTCCTTGGTAGAATCAATAAGCAATACTGACCAAAAATAATTCAAAATACAAGGGCATAATTATGAACAAATGTTATTGTTAATATTATTATTTTACTACAACTACTATTATTATTACTATCGTGAACCAAAATGCATATAGAAGTTATATAAAAATATAATCTTACAAGAAATTTGTATTGTTGGTAAGTTAATTTTCTGGAGAGAAAACTCTCATGCAGAAGCTATAACTCTACTCAGGAAACTGCTGTATGTAATACATTTATATATGCATGTTGAGACTTGTACAGGTACATGCATACACACATTTCAGAACTCCTGCTCTGATTCTCATTAATCCCATTAATCAAGAAGAGCCCTACCGGTTTCAGAGGAATTGCAACAATGCCAGCTTTGTGCTCATAAAATCCAGCATCAGGATGGCATGTTTACAGATTAATTATTTCCTAAGACCTGAAGAAGCTGGATGTAGAGAGCTCGGTGTGCTAATGACGGGCACAAGGCAACAGTGCTTGCCACCGAAAGCAAGTTGGACCAACAGCACTTGGTCTGTCAGGCCAGTCAAACCAGGACAGACTCTTCTCTATTGTAGATTAACCATGCCCATATCACATGAGCTGTGCAACAACAACTACAAGCGGCAACGCCCAGTTCTCCACACCACCCGCCTGCCTTTCACCAGCATAGACACTGTTCTTCCACTACAGTTTTTTGGAAACTAGGGTTGTATCCCAGTCAGTAATTTTCAAAATGAAAAAATGTTGAAAGCAATGCATCATTTTAAAACAAGTTAAGTCATCTAGGAAAAGACTGACATTTAAATGATGAAAGAGAATACATCTATCCCTTTCCAGTTCCTCTGAAAATAAACATTTTAAATGGAACTGTACAGGAACTTTCATTCTGTGATATATATACTTGTCACCAAGAGATACTTTTTCAGCTATGACATAATTGCTATCATCAGAAAAGCATTGCTGTCATTCTGCTATAATTTAGCCTCATTTTCTGCTCATTTCTTTATCTTTTCTCATTAGGGCATTACATACTCAGCTACGTTACTATTAATCATTCCCTAACATAAGCAGCTGAACAACAGAGCTGTGTGAGTAATTGATTTTTCAGTTTCAGAACTGAATCAAAAATTCAATAAGTATCAAGAAAAAAAAGTCTTCGTTTTTTTCTCTCATTCAAGTGAAAAATTTGTTTCATGTGGATTTCAGTGAAACATTTGTTTTTCTCAAATCAGTAATTTCATTTCCATCTTTGTCATTTTAAGAAAAGCAACAGATAGAGAGGACCACATCTTGACACAATTCACCAAACCAACAAGTGAAAAATCCTCACTTTTTCAGAAGATGAAGTGACCTGCTTGGACCAGTGAATTCCTGTGTCTGGACGAATTTGAATACTCAGACACAAGAAGATTTTCACCTCTTTGGTGAAAAGAACTCAAATTTATGTAAGTGACTTGCAATAGTAGAACAATTTTGCCCAGAAAGAATGGCTACAGACACCCCAAGGTGTTTCTGTCTTATGATTTTTCCACATATAAGACTTCAATAGAAACGAAAATTGAAATGATGCAAATATAAAACTCACTGCTCTCCACTGCTGCTGGAGATACTGCAGGAATGAGAAGGGAATGCACAACTTAGCACCCTCTTGGGGAAAAAAGGGGGAAAAAGCATTACATCTGTTTAGGGTTAGGAAAGCTTCTATATAGCCTCACTGAGTCACAATAGCCCCCCTAGTCAGGTGACATCTTGAGGTTCTTCACACAACTTAGTGGAAGTTATTGGACCATGTAGAATGAGTCTTGAATATTAGCAGGGCATTAATGTAAGTAGTAGGTCATGTCCTTCACTAATAAATCTGTGAATCTCTGCACAAGTAAGCTTTCATTTAAACATAAAGCAAATATCCAGCATGTCCAAGCTTGAGTGCCTATTATCATATATTTATACTTGTAAATAATTGGCATCTATCTAAATTTTTTTAGAAATTCACTGAAACCTGGTACTTCAACTGAAACCTGTTTCTAATCTTTCTGAATGAGGAAGCAATTTTCCCTACATGACCCTGATTCAATTCTTGTTTTCTTTGCCCCAAAAAATGACAAGTTAAAAAGATGGCCTCTGTAGAGCTGTGAACTGATATATAATAACTCTGAAACATGCCAAAGACCCTTTAAATGTTAAAATTGTTACCTATTGCACCCTGGACAGAGTTTGAGTTCATGAGTAGATTTTGAATGAAGTCATTTTTTCCCCCTGTCTGACCCTGGGAGCATTTGAATTGATGATTTTAGCAAGCAAAGTTTCAGGAATAATGAAGCACATATAGTTTTGTATAATAATTCTCTCTCAAGGGCTGTGAAGCTGATGCCTACTTAGAAAAAATTTTGGAAGAATAGCTGAAACAACACATGATGCCATTTTATATAATCCCAGAAGTGACTGAAAGACCGGACAGTTTTGAGGACTATCCAAGTGTAAAGAGATGGATTTGGATTAGTCCCAGCTCACATTGTGTAACACTTGCAATACTTTCATATTGTTTCTCCACAGTCAGATGTGGCTGTTTGTTCTCTCATTTTTAAATTACCTTTGGAACCATTTTGTTGGAACTTGGGATCAGATTCATTAGTTAAAACATAAACTTTGAACTGTCACTGCCTTAGAGTCAGATGGGGCTGTAAAACAGGACCTACAAAATGGATGACCTTCAGCTTTACTCAACTGTGCAGAAATTGTATTTGTCGTTGCCAGGTTTTTTAATTATTTATTTTAATAGACTACCACAGAATTTGTGATCTGTGGTCCTGTGAATATATTACATTTACAGAAAATATCCAGCATTTCCAAAACATACAGATAGCATGTCAACCTAAAAGAAAAGAAGAAAAACTGTACTGCTGCCCTTGTATTCTAAATTATAAGATTAGAAGCTCAGAGATGCACTTACTGAAAAGTTGACAGACAGTGTCTCAGGACTCTACTACAGCCAGTAATGTGCAGTCAGATGAGTAACTACTGTAGGCAATGCTGAATTCCAATAGTCCCACTGGGCTGGCTTTTCCTTTTTTTGGGTCACAATTTGGGCACCAGGACACAGAAACAGCCACCATATGAGAAAAAAGCCAGAGAACCAATATGGCTAAGAACTCTTGGGGGAAGAAAGATTGCAAAACTATTTCCGTAAAATAATTTCATTTCCAGGCTTTAAAGGAATCACGAACAGATTACATGGTTATGGGCCGAGTGTAAGTATGGGATCTTACACCTCACCCCAATATCTCTGTATGAGGCTATTCTTACCACAAAATTTGGTCTTACAGTGGTAAATCACAGAGATTTATTAGTCTGAACACTTTATATTTGTGGCTTGATTGTTCTCTAAACGAGTAATTGACTGATGGATACTCTGCCCTGCTGTCTTCCTGCCAGCTTCTTTATTTTACAGGCTTCATAAAAATAATGAGAAAATACAAACTGGAAAGATAACACACATAACATCTCCAAGTAGTATTACACTCCAGCCTTTGCAGTTGCTTAGGTCCATGAAATAGAGGGAAACAAAAAGGCAAGCACTTCCCAATGAAAGACTTGGTGCTGCCGTCTTGTGGGAAAAGGAAGAAGGGGAAATTTGTTAATAAAAGCGGAAAGGCATGAAAGGAAAAAAACCATTTAAAAAACTTGTTAACATCAACACTCTCATCTTTGTTTCAAGACGGTTGTATGCTTTATTTCTCGCAGATCAGTTTCCTTTGCAGGTGATGTGGCCCAGAATTACATCACTAGCAGAGCAGCCAAGAGCATCTTTGTGCCAGGATGACCAAAGCCAAGAGGAATGTATTATCCCAGCCCTCCGAGGGACTTGCCAGTGCATTCCTTGCTGGGGGTGCTGTGATGGGGGAGGCAAAGAGGAGACAATTTTACGTGAAGACTGAAAGGAAACTTTGTGGAGGAAAGATCTGGGGTCACAGTCTTGCTGTCTCCTCTAAGCAGATCTAATTATGGCCATGTTCTTCAAAAGGAGGGTTTAACTAAAACCAGATTTAGCAGGGCAATGCTTAGGAAGTACAGACTGAATCCTCGGCCTTGCCTTTGAGGAAAACATGAAATGCTTCAGTGCACTGGGAACACTGTCTCTGTGGTTGTAAAGAATAATTTGAAGCAGCATGGAAAGCAAGAACCAATTTAAAATCCTCATCACTTCAATTAAATCTTACAGTGAAACTTGGCTAAGCATAATATCAATGCTTTAGGACAAACAACACTTAGACACTAGGTGTATATTTACTAACACCTTCTGTGGTGGGGTGACAGAGTCTCAGCAGTCTCACGGGTCACAGTGGAAATGATCGAACAACTCACCAAGCAGTCACACAGATCCCCCATGACAGGGCTCCAACAAAGGCTTTCTGCCACATCACACCCTCTATTCGGCAACCCACTTCCCATGCTAATAAAAAAACAGTCCCTACTCCCCTCTCCCTCCATTTTTAAAGTCTTTCAGGCTATTTCTGTAGTCAGTCCTGGGTGGCAGTGGTCCTCACAGCAAGCCTGTTTCTGAACCGTTAAAATCAATGGGAGCTTTCCAGTGCTTTTAATAGCAGCAAAATGTGCTGTCAACAAACGGGATTAAAAGAAGGGTACAAGACAAATTCCTCAGAGATTAGCACCTCTAAAAATGTCAACATTTTAAACCTCGTCTCCTAGGTCAATCAAGAAGTCAGAGTGCTAAGGTTACACAGAGCTCTACCCTTTTCCACCAGAACAAAAAGCCCTGCTGATCAAATAAAAAAGTTTATAATTGATCCTTAAGATTCCCCCCACCCATACCAGTTACTTAAAGGGGAAGGCAAGAGGGCTGGGACTAGGCAGAACAAAGAACAATCAAGTACCATTTCATGTTAAGCCTGCTTTACTCATGAATTTTTGGAGTGGGGAAGTACCAATAGGTGGTTTAGCTGCAGCCAGCTCAGCCCAAACTCAGGCCATCAGCTCTCTGCACTAGGAAGACTAGTTTTATCCCTGAGACTGCTGTTGCTGCCTGGTCTCCTGCTCTCCATGTGTCCACTGCAAGCCACATTGTCAGTGGCAGTTCTGACCAGACCCTTCACTCTCCATCTGTCAGAGCAGAGACTCCTTACCCCACCATCTGCCACCCAGGGTCTCTGAGAGGGCCCAGGGGCCTCCAGCTCTTCTCTGTATTTCTCAGCCTCCTCAGGAGGCTCCAGAAAGATGTCTGCTTTTGCATTCCTGGGGATAGGAGATGATCAAGGACAACTTGATGTTACAGGAACAGCAGCTGAGGGCAAGCATTGAAAAGGGAAATTTGGTCGCACAGAAAAATAGAGAATACTGTCTGTAACTTTCAAACATCATTAGATATTGTTATAGCATACACTAGGGAAATTAGCAAAACACTTTGGCCACCATGTCTGCAGAAGCAACTTCCACTAAAACTACCAGATTTCTTTCATATCCATCTGGCAAATGGTTGTCACTACTCTTTTCCTGTAACATACCAACTTTTCCCACAATCTTTCTTCAGGTCAGTTCCACTTGGTCTTGCAGAGCCAATACCAACAGCCAGGCCTTCCAGCTTTTTCCCTTTACCCTCCCAGCTGTCTACATTTTGAATATCCCAGTGTACAGTGTTCACTTTCTTATACTTCTCGTGCACAATTATTTTTGACAAATCACATTTTCCTGTTACTTCCTTCCTGTGTGAGGCTGACCTAGCAATTAGTCCCTCATAGGAATGGCTTGCTTTCATATCATGTTGTTGTAGGTGGATTAGAGATAATGTATGAAAGTGTATGTAAAAAAATATTCCAAAGTAAATACATTAAGAGAGTGCTAGACATACATTAGAACTCAGGCATATTTCCTCTCTTAGAGAATTCCCCTTTTTCCTTTGTTCTAACTTTCACAAGACAGCAAAAGCAGATGTGGCCTACAAAAGCTGATGTGGGCAATGGTTAGGAAAGGTTGGTAAAATACTGTGAGGAAAGAAAACACTGAAATTACTTAAATTCAGGACAGGAATTATTGCTGCTCTCATTGTAGCAGACTGCTGTGAGATGGCCATCCCACAGCACTGTTCTTCCTCTGGCTCACCCTGTCTCATTAACATTATAACTGTGAGTGCAGCAGAGTGGCTGACGGGCAAAGTTCACCTCTGTGTCCCTTTTCGTTTTCATGGAGACTACAAGTCTGTTCAGTTCTTAATAAAATAACCCTCAAAGCACCACGGTAAAATGAATTATACACAGAGTGGTACTTATAAAACAAGATGCTGTGCAGGACCTTGAAAATTGCCTTAGGACAGGTCAGTTCTCTGTCCCAATATGCAGATCAGGTGAGTAGGATTTTTTTGCATGTTTTATCCTACTGCAACCTAATTTTTACACTGCAAACTCTTTCTTTTTGTCAAAATCTACGGTCAGTTTGAAGTCATCCCATCACTCTTTCTTTCTTTGTGAATATAGCCCTCAAACAATACTACTTCTAGTTTTTAGTACCTACAAAGATGTGGGGGCAGCCTGAGTTTCATGTGTACTCAGCAAGCAAAGGTGAGGAGCTGAGATCGTTTAAGACAGTATGCTAATAAGTGGTTTACAGCCCATCCTGATTTTGCTAATCTGCTCTGTGAGTGATCTGGAAGGAGGACTCCCAGAAGAGATAGGAAGGTGCATCTTGATTTTCTATTTTTAGCTAAATGCCATATCCTCTCTACTTGGTGGCTACCAACTTGTACACACTAGTACCATAGACAAACAAAGTGGATTAAATAGCAAACATCAGGCTTCTGGTGTTACTCAACATAGATCAACAGGGCTTCATCACTGCAATTATTCCCCTGCAGCCATCAGTGCAGAGGCACTGGTGACTAAAGCCAGTGGGCTTAGTTGCACTTAAGATCTGCTTTCAGGAGAAATTAAAACTCAAATTCTCCTTTTTTTTTTATTGCTGTTTCTTCAAAAATGATGAAATGTAGAAAACCTGAAGTTCGAAAGAGCAGAAAGGGTAAGAGAAAATGCCCACAGAGATGAGACTTGATATCTTGATAGCAGTAGTAATGTAAGACAAAAATCTTTTTAATCACTTCATTGAAGGAAGTCAGTTCAAACCAGGTCATAGTCTTAGACCATTTAGTGGCCTTCACAAATTGAGAGGGAATAATAAGAAGGCAACAATTGTCAAAATAATATGAATATAAAATGTAGAGACAAATGTAAATGTTATTTTAATACCACTTTTACTTTTGTAGCATTTTAGTGGCTGTATGTCCACACATACATGGATATTCAGCATAGAGAGAAAATGGCAGCTATGAGAATCAGATGTGAAGTTGCTCTTTACTTGGAAATACAACACATTTTTTATTTTCAACTATGAGAACAAATTGCTAGGATACAGAAGCATTTTTTTCCTTTAAAGTTTGCCAATCAACCCAGGAAAATAGAGACAGAAAAATAACAGCTATTAAACCAGGAAATATGGTCACTGTAGCTCATGTGCCACCTACCCAAAGCTGGCGCTGAACTGAGCTCAGGAAATACACCAAACAATTTCACTCCTGGCTTTTTGCAAATGACTGCCACAAGCCTGTGGTTTCCTCAACAGCATTTCTTCTTTGAACTTGCCTTAAGTATTTTTCTCTGAGCTCTTTTTTTTTTTTTTTTTTTTTGTAAAAAAGAAACACAACATTGTATATTGATTTCAAGCAATTTGGTGTGAGCATGAAAATTTCAGGTTGAAAAACTGAGTGCTCAGTCTTCACCTAAGGTCGGCGATCTTTCTTTTCTTGGAGACACAGAGACTCTTCCCTCAAGCAGGATAAACACTTGGAAAAAACAATCTGGAGTGTATAGACCATGAGATAAACACTGCAGATACCACAGGCTAGGCACATTTTTTAAAACATGAAAATATTTTCTTCCAGGGGAACAGAGAACTTGCCTGAGGCATGTGACTTCAGAGATATTAAAGAGAATACAAATGGTTTGTGACTTTTCAAGCCTGAATGTGAAGGGCGTGGCAAAGTCCCACCACTTGTGTGCTAGTATCCTAATATGTGTCGTGGTTTTCCTTACCCTGTCCTCCTCCTGCGACAACAGTGCTCTGACCTTCATGAAATACAGCACTTAGCTAAGCAAGCCAATCCCAAACTTAGCCAACATAAATAACATCTGATCAAAAGCTACCTGGAGGTGAACCCAAAATGGGCATGACTAATTCAAAACAAATCCATTTCTTAATTCAAGTGCACACTACAGGAACATTCAATGGTATTCCTCCAGCTCTAGATTTGCACAGTAATGCACTTACTAATAACACGAGTGGACTGACATTTACAAATGGTTTACACCTGAGTTTAGTGTCATTTGAACACAGAAAATACCAGACCAAATCACTGCTGAACTGACAAACACTGGAGACACTGGGTATAGTCTTTGCACTGTCACAGGTACTCACCTCTCCCGCTCCTGTTCCAAGAGGTTGGTAAAGTCATCGCTCTTGTTCATGTAATCTGTATGTTTATGTTTCTCATTTTCTAGCTCATAAACTGTCCGACGATGGCACTTTTCTGCCAACAGGAGCTGTTCCAGCATGCGCCGATACGTCTCCTTCTGCTTTTCTTCAAGTCTGTCTAGCTGGATTGTAGGAGAGGAGAACAGACTGTTTTAAAGGTCTCCTTGGTTACTTCATCTGATTTATTAACCAATAGTGTTCTGTTTGGTAAATGTGAGTCCCATAGTTTTTACATCCTAGGCTTTACATAAAGCAGTGACTAGAAATAAGAATGACTGTCCTGTGAAAGTAATGATTTATCTGGATGACATATTAGCAATAAACGTTTGCACAGTTGTCACATACACAAAGGGCAGAACTGCACTCAGTTTTAGGGCAACAAATTTGTTGCATGTAGAATGTCCCCTGTGGTGAGGTGCTGTGCACACTTTTTTCATTTCACACAGGAAAAGCTGTAGCTCAGACCTCAGACCCTGAGAGCCTGAGTTCACGCACCTATACGGGGACTAGACACCTACATGTAGAGCATATAGTGTAATCTCAAGGCTGAAATTAGAGTTATGCACCTTCAACACACCTGTAAAACTGCTGAGATAATCTATTTAGATTCAGTACATATTCAGTTTTACATTACCAAATACAATTCATTCAAAGCCTTAGGGGTTTCCCCTCAGCCTGTTTTTTGACAGAAATTATCCTTCTTTATTTGCAACACTTTACCTTTTTTGCCTTCTCTAATTTTTTTAATTAATTTAATATGCCAGTTATTATCCAAACAAACACGAAGGCCAGGAAGGTCTGTCTAAAAAGATGCCAGGGCACTCCAAAGACACCATGGCTATTCGTGTTGCTCCTTTTGCTGGTTCTTGGGTGCAGATAAAAGACTCCATCCTCCTCCCTGCCAAAGCAACCCACAGCCCTTTCTGCTTCCCTTTCCATGCCACAGTGTCTGGCTGAGCCTGCTCTGCTCACCCCCAGCCCTTACCATCTTCCTTGGCCCCAGCTGTACCAGGCAGTTGTTGTTTCATAGGATGCCTCAGCAAACTAAGTGACTTAGGAGAACAGGAGGACTCTGGCAATTTGGTCTCCAGAAACTGACTGTAGCAGTCAAACACTCATTGCATTTTATAAAGGAGACAGGTTTGGTTGATCTTTTGAGAGTAGATCTTTTGCACTTAATTTTGTCACCATTCTATTTTAGTTTCAACATGACCCTTGTGAACCTACACATGACAAAGTTTTACTTTTTTCACTGAGGTCCCTGTAAAATTATCAGCTTCATTAGAAAAAGGCCTTGCTAAAGTTTTGTTTGCATGCTCCCACATGCTAAGGTTGGTTTGCTTTCCCTATTTACTGTCATCCCCAAAATTTTAGGAGATGCTTCAGTGAGAATAAACAGTGAAAGATATCCCATGGTAGACACAATTCCTAGTGAACAAGTCAAATGTTCTAATAGGAGGCACTGTGAAGATTTGGGCAGCCACTACAGTATGTTGTTGCATGCTCTTTCTCCATGCCCTGGACTATTATGAAACTATAAACATGAGCAGTGGCTGTTTATTTTGGCATTCACACTGCCTTAGACGTTCCCAGGTCTATTCTACATTCATTTATTGCTTATATTTTAAAGCAAGGGGTCAAGTCCTATAGGTCTCTTTTAGGGGCTGAACTGACTTTGGAGTTCTAGAGCTTAAGTGATGTAAAGTGAATATGGATTTATGATCCCATAAATATTGTCAATCTCCAAAGGTCTTCTTTTCTTAACTACCCACATGATAGTGGTCTCGCATGCCAAGAAAATCAAAGAGCGCTTACCAGTGCTGTGACCAATAGAGGTTGAAGCCTATAATTGAAAAGAATTTAAAAACCAGAAGGTAACTCCTGAAGATTTTGGTCTTGCTTAACAGCACCAGCCCTAAGAATCATACAACCTCTTTATGGTTTGTGTTCAAATCCAGTGACTTCACTTACAAATTATTCTGCATTTGAGTGAACAAGACTTTCTTTGATTTCTTGTCAATGTACACATTCTGTGTTATCCTCTTGAGTGCTTTGCACATGTTCAAAATACGTGGAGTCTCACCTCTGGTTACGATTCCCCCTGCCCAGACATAATGTTGTAAATCAATTACCTCTGAAATTGGTTTTTCATAAACGTCTTCCCCTATAGACTTTTCTTGGGCAAGGATGGCATCCCTGTGTAGCACTCGGAGCACATTCTCTGGAGCTGCAGACCCATAATGAGCTTCTAAAACTTCAGGTTTGGTTTTCTCCGTCTTCAGCATGTGGATCACATCCTCTCTTGCCTGTAATATTGAAAATCACTACCATAAGCCAACCTATTAACCAACAGGGAAAACAGGGAAAATAGGGACATTTCATATGTACAGGCTGCCTACACAAAAATAAAATAAATTAGAAAAATACCGGGTTGCCAATGCAAGTATAAAAACTTTGGGAATTATCAGAGTAAACATGATCTGTGCAATACAAATGTTGTCCTTAAAGGCATTAAATAGTCTATTCCTGCCTGCCATTACATTTTGACGGTATGAATTTTTATCTGGGTTGCATCTATAGCCAGGGAACATCATTATTTCATCTTATTTGTTGTCCATGCTGTTCCCTGACCGGGATAAGGAAATCAGTAGAAGAAGCAGCACAAGTGAGCTGAATTAATATTTCTGGGACAGCTTTAAATCAAATACTTCCGAGATACTCATACCCGAATCTGTGACTAAATACTCTTTCCAAGTAACCTTTGAAATAAATTTTTCTAGCTTTCATTTCTTTAAACAAAACCCTAGAAATTTTTCAGACCCTGGCTAACCAGCAGAACTGGCATCAGACATGGAAAGGCTGAGCAAACCCTGCTGGCAGTGGAGGAGGGCTGCTGGCCCTGGAGCCAGGGCTGGGAGCCAGGATGTACCTGTGGCAAAGGGGAGTGCAGGTCCCAGTTCCTGCTCCCTGCTCCTTGGCCCAGGTGGGTGTCCCCAGTTTCAGGCAGCAGGAGCAGACATCTGGGCATGAGGAGACTGTTCTGCAAGGCCACCTGGCTTTTTAGGGCTATGCTGTGGGCATACACCCAATCCAGAGCTCTGTTTCTAATGATACTTTCCAACATCTGTTAAGCCATCTGTAAAATGGGGGCAGGGCACCTGCTTGTCTTTCAAGGTGTGTTTATAAGGCCATGGTCCAGGGAAGGGCTGTAAAACCTACAAGCATTTGGTGGGCATAAGAGAGCTCCTGGATTTCCCTGGGGAGCATCTTTCCCACAAGCTCAAATGGGTGGGTGAGCAGAACAGTATGGGCACCAATTTTTCGTTCGCCTGCCTTTTTGTCAATATGTATGAACTTGGGAAGTAAATTAAGGACTAAGGAAAGGTTCAGACATTTTAAGAAAAAATCCTTTACAAATCCTTCCCCTGTGTAAGCAATGACTGTTTAAGATTTATGAACTGACCAACACTTTACGCTTTTTCACAGTGTTCATGATAGCACTCAATATTATCCCTGTAGCAAATCTTAAATCTTTACCCATTACCACAGAGGCATCACAGCTCTACATAGCCACCTGCTTTGGAAATGAGAAAATAATTTCAGGAAATGGTAAAGACTCTTTAATTATTTTTTTTTCTTTAAAATAAATTAGTCTAACGTGAAAATAAAACAAAAAATGAACTTGAGGTAAAGATTATACCACTCAGTAAAGAAGTAGCCCAATTACACAGGGCTTGTGTATATAACAAAATATAAGATTTTGTAACCTCAGGAAGAGCACTGTGCGAAGGGAGCACCAAAAACAGCAGGGTGAGGGAGCAGCCCTCTTCCGCCCTATGCACAAGGGCCACAGCCAATATTGAAACCCCATTTTGTTTTGATTCTGAGCACACAAAACTTCAGGCCCCACACACCCCATTCCTCAGGGATAGGCACACCTCAGACCCTAGGCTTTTTGGGAGGGGAGAGGAGGGGGATGTGCTCGCTCTCTCCCATTGAAGCTGTTGGGCTTAATTAAGCACTGACAGGGCTGGGCAGAGCATAAAGAGACAGCTCGGGCTTGATGATTTAGCACTGTGAATAGGGAGAGCAAAGAGCTGGTCTCCAGCCCCAGCAATGGTTATTTGATACAGAAATAGCTGGCAGAGGCAGCTGCTCTGCCCAGTTGTGCCCCGGCCCTTACTCAGTTTTGCACTGCCATGTGGTCTGTCCTTCAGGCCTCATTAGTCTGTCATTGCTCACAATTAAAATGGAGCAACTTCAGCAGAGGGAATAAGAGTCTGTGAAACAGCTTATAACTTGCTAGCTAAGAAAGGCTCCTGGAAGCTGCAGGTTTGGGTCCCTCAAGAACCAAAGGGAGCCAAGCCAAGAGAGTGAGTGATGCTGAAGGAAAGAACTGACACCCCAAGAAGGAAGAAAGGTGCGTGGGCTCAGTTCAGAGCTTTGAAGGAAAATCCTTTTCATTGCTTCATTTTTAAAGGGAAGCAGTGACAGACACATTTAGCTCCAAGGGGACAGGGGTTAGGACTGTCAGCACTGAACACCCCTTGCTGCAGCCCAAGGGGAGGGTACCCAGTCCAGAGACAAGCTGGGTGGCACCATCCCCAAGGGCACAGTCAGTTCCCTTCTCGCGTACCCCTTCTTGGTTACCCCACACTCTCCTGGCACTCCAGATTTGGATCACATTAACATAGCAAAGTGCCTTCTGCCCTTCGTGGCCTTGGCCATTTCTCCTATCGTTATCTTTTCAAGAGTGTCAGTTAATTCAACAAGTACACTCTTTCTGCAGACTTACGAAAAGCAAACTGACAAACACGCACTCAGGTTGCTAGGAAGCATTGGACCAAGAAGAGGATCCCATGCTAATAATAAACTGGAGACAAATTTACTTTTATTTGATCAGAAACAAGCCCCATCCCAGGGAGATTCTGAAGTGCAGCTGACTTAGGTGAGAGACCCAGGCAACACCCTGACCTTCCATCAGCCTTGGTGTTTGTGAACTCTAGGTAATCTCTCCGAAACTCCTCAGGATAATGTAGAGGGAAGGAGCTGAAACAGCCTGCGTGTTGATTTCGTTTCCTCCAATGAATAATTTTCCACTGAAACTACTAGAAGAGAGCTCAGATAGAGATATTTGCTTTCAATGTATAGCAAACTGCAGGAAACAGACTATTTTCAGAAAACAAGTGAGAATAATCCTGCAGAGGAACACTTGGACTACTTCAACACACATACCTGGAAAGAGGCATGAGAGGCTCAAAGTGGGGGGTCCTAGCTAAGAAGAGGGAACCTTGCTGGCAAGCTATTTCTACTGATGGACATTTGCTGTTGGTGCCTCCCTTGTCTCAAAGCACAATGCTGTTTTGCATAAATCATAAGCTGGGAGACAAGCTTCCTTTGAAAGGAAGATATTTCAAATTGGAAGCAAATTTGTATAAAAATCCCAGAGGAAAGTTGTTAGCTGTTTTGATAGAAGGAACATGGTGTTTGGCACAGGGAAAATCTCTCAAGTCCTTTTTTTGTTTTGTTTTGTTGGTGCTGTGATGAGAAAGAGCATGCAGGCTTCAGAAGACCACATGTTGCAACAGCTTGTAACACAATGAAACTTACTTGTAAAAGTCCAGAAGACTGCAATTAGTCAGAAAAGCTCTTTAAAGTCAAAATATGGAATTTAAAAAATTTACTTTTATTGGTTTTTCATTACTTCAGTTGTCCCACAGAAAAGTCCAAGCTAAATTTCTATTTGTTCTGTTCATATTGTGAGTTCTTGAAAATAGAGACTTTTCCATTAATAAAGTACCCTCACATACCTGATTCTCTAAGCTGTAGGATCAATGAAGACAGATTAAAGAAGAGATCACTTTTATCTACTTGCAATACTCTCAAGGCAAGAAACACAGAAGACCGGTTATATTGAGAGGTATTTTTCCACACTCATTTTCCTGAGGAGCAAAGCCTGCTTAGAGACTGCCTGTTCATCAAACCCACAGAACCACAGAACAGCCCATGTTGGAAGAGATCTCAAAGATCATCTGGTCCAACCTTCCAGGGGAAAGGAAGTCTAGATGAGATCATCTACCGCTATGTCCAATTGCATTTTGAAAACTTCCAGTCATGGGGAGTCATCCATGGGATGTTGTTCCAGTGATGAATTGTTTTCACTGTAAAAAATTATTTGTTATGTCGAGATGAAACCTCTCCCAACCAACTTGTTCCTGTTGCACCTTGTGCTTTCCATGAGGCTCCCTGTGAAGAGATAGCCTCCATCTTCTTTGCAGCTGCCCTTTAAGTACTGGAATACTATGATGAGTTCACCCCAAGCCTTCTCTTCTCCAGGGAGAATAGACATAATTCCTTCAGTCTGTCCTCATAAAGCAGATTATCCAGTCCTTTGATCATTGTTGTGGCCTCCCTTTGCACTTTCTCTCCAGCTTGTCTGCATCTTTTTTGAACTGTGGGGACCAGAACTGGACATTGTACTCAGTTAACTCCTTCAGCTGTTCCTGCTGATAGAGGAGCTGCAAAGTTGAACTGTGTCTAAGCCTTGTTTTTTGCATACTGGGGATGCCAAAATCTAAAGGCTGATGACCTCACTTCTTCAGCACCTCCATGGAGGGGCTGAAATGGGGAGCACTGCTGTCCCACAAAGCTTTGCCTGCTCTCCTTTTCCTCCTCTCTACAACCCACTGATGAGTGCACTTCCCTAAGGTATGGGGTCTGCGTTACTACCTGCGAAATCCAAAACAATGCTCCCCTCCCCTCATGAGTGCATGCTAATTGCCCAGATGGAAGGCTGACATGAGCCCGCTCTTTGCAGGGCTACCCTGAAACACTCCCTTTTTGCCAGAATAAAGTAGAAGCACTTTCTTTTGTTCACCAACTTGAGCAGAGCAAGGGGCTGTGCTCCAAACTTCGTTTTACTACGTGCCTAGTAAAATGTTTAAAATATATAGAAAGGATGTAAAGAGGTTCCTGCATAAAACTGAAACCATTTAGGAAACAATAGCATGACTCTGCTGCTTGTAAAAGGGGTCCGGCAGCCTAGCAACCAGAGTCTCGGTCAATGGAAAGACTGTTACACGAGCCGGGCGTTCAGACGTGCTTCCTCCTCATGCCCTGCCCTGACAATTTAATACAGCCCTCTCTCCCCATTCCCACAGTCTTTGGCCTCTCCCACGAGACTGCTGACAAAACTCAGCACCCACTAAACGAGGAATTTTTGCCACAGGCTGTTTGTCACCTGGGAAATGGGACTGAACTGATCAAACTTGTTTCATGTAAGGCATCTAGTAAATCGGGAAAAAATTTCAGTTGCATTCAAGATGGGCTGAATGGAGTCAAAGCAACCACTGTCAGCTGAGAGTAAAACCCAACTCACAGTCATTTGCCAGTACATCTCCTAAACTCTTCTCCTGAATTTTATTTATAATTAGCTTTCCTGCAAATTCACAGTATGTCTCTCAAAATCAGTTACCAGTAACTATTTCTTTCATAGCTTTATTTTTGGAGGTATCTAAAATCCATCTAACTACTTCAGAGCAATCTAAAGTTTTCAATAACATGACAACAATACTGTCAGTTAGATGAAAGAAGTTCTGAAAATTCAGGAGCAGGAGTAGCATTTACAAGAAATGCAACTGTGTAAGAGTTAAACAATCTGATATCTACAGCTTTTTACCATTTCTTTTCTTGTCATGAAGACACTTCGTTATACCTGCACAAGTAAAAGCACTGAGTAATAGATATTTAATATTTATGAAGTCATACTTTCTTGCCAGTGATTAATGACAAAAAATAACTAT
This sequence comes from Empidonax traillii, assembly GCF_003031625.1. Lineage (NCBI taxonomy): Eukaryota > Metazoa > Chordata > Aves > Passeriformes > Tyrannidae > Empidonax > Empidonax traillii. The sequence continues at coordinate 324,335 of NW_020955541.1, read as the reverse complement.
GAAACCATAGACAGGAACCATCACTTCTACTTGTGTTGTTGTTACTTGCACTGTACACAGTTCAGGTTATTTATAGTGCAACAGCTACTCTGTACAGCATCAGAAACTAGATAAGGTCACAGGTTTTCGGTGTAATGTTGGGGTCTTACCAGTGACTGATTTCCTAAATTCCAGTAGGCTTTACAAATGTTTCACCTAAGAGCTAATAAACATCACACTCAAGGCATCCCGAGGGAGATCGGGAGAATGTTCTCACACTGCTTTCTGTGCCATCCAGGACATGCTGTGCTTCTGTCAGAGCAGGAATAGCCTTAATTCTGAAAAGTCAGAGACCTCAGGAAGTAAATGTTGCAAGTTTGCTTAGTTGCCTGTAATAAAAGGTAGCACCTTCAGTCAGGTGTACTCACCTGTATCTGCAAAACTTTCTTAGCATTAGTCCCTGTTTAAAATCAGTAACTTCCTTGTTTTCTTACCTCAGGAGGAAATTAAAATAATTAAAATGAAAGTGGACTTTCTTAATTTTGTGTCATGATACTATAAATATGAATACAGAAAGTAATAAAAACTAACCCTGCCTGCTGGAATGACACTATTGTTAAAGGCCTGACTCGTCAAACTAGCCCTACCTACTGCTACAAGTACTAGGTAACACTTTGTCTTCCAGGACACATGTACTTAGTGTACAAGGCATGTTTCAAAGCTCGGAAGTTAGATGCTCTACTGCATATTGCATCATACAAAGTTCTTTTTTACAAAAATTCAATAATTTTTTTTCTCTCCCATACCAGGTATCTGAAGTAGCCTTGTTTGTATCACTCACTCAGTGATGCAAAATGATGCCTAATGACATAGAATCACAGAATCATAGAGTTCCTGAGTTGGAAGGGACTCACAGGGATCATTAAGTCCAGCTCCTGGCCCTGCATGGGACAGCCCCAAGAATCACATGATGTGCCTCAGAGGATTGTCCAAATGCTTCTTGAACTCTGTCAGACTTGATGCCATGCCCTGGGGAGTCTGTTCCAGTGCCCAACCACCCTCTGTGTGAAGACCCTTTTTCTAATATCCAACCTAAACCTCTCCTGACACAGCTTCATGCCCTTCCCTTGGGTCCTGCTGGTTACCAGAGAGAAGAGATCAGTGCCTGCCCCTCTGTTTCTGAACAAACCAAGGGACCTCAGCCACTGTATGGCTTTTCCTCAAGGCCCTTCACCATCTTCATAGCCCTCCTTTGGACACTCTCCAATAGCTTTATATCTTTCTTATATTGTGGCACCAAAACCACACACACGGGACTTAAGGTGAGGCTGCACCAGCAACATGTGTACACAGTTTTTCTTGCAAGAAAGACTCTATGTACAGAAAGTTTTTTCTTGCCTTTCATCTTAGCCTAATTTCCTAATACTTGAAACTGTGGAGTTCACTTGCTTGAATTTCCTTTAACATTTCTGGACTCAAGTCTGTGTACATGATGTAGTCTGGAGGTAAAGAGATTACTTCAGTGATGAAAAGTGATCATTGTTGATCATTGATTTTATAGAAAAGTTAAGTGATATATATCCAGAAATACAAGTGAGCCCTCATGACCCTGAGGAAATGAAACAGAACTGTCCTGTCTTCTTCACACTGTGCAGAACTTTCTGGCCTTGTGTGAAGTCTTTGGAGCTATACAGCATATTTCATTTTATTGTGCGTTATCTACACAGAAAGTCCTTCTAAAATCAGTACTGGAGAAGAGGCACATGATAGAGCAGCTCATCTCTATGACGAGCTGCAAAACCTTCTGAAGTGGCTCCAGAAGAATTACATCAGAAATTAATTTGGCCTCTTATGTTTAAAAATGTCCCCGTTAAAGATCGCAGAGCTGAGGAGAAGCAGCACTGAGCAATGTATTACTTCTTACAGCAAGCTTCGAAACAGATCAAATGAACACTAGAAGACATCTGTCTGTTATTTCCTGCCCACACAGCTTTGTTCTACTCTATTGCCAGAGCGCTCCATGGATGATGTCACTTTTCTTCTGAAGAAAACAGGCCACCAGAGCCTTTCACTGACATAATTAATTATCTGTAGTCTGGGCCACAGCCAGCAAAATTCCCATAGCAAGGCCCTGAGAAGTATTAACTCCACACTGCATGATGTTTTCAGAATTATTAGGTTCTGGGATACCCTGTCTTGCCCTTTCACACTGAAAGAGTGTTTTGCTTGATATTATCAAACCCTGGGACAGTTAATGCAACATATAGAATTACAGTGTCATGATCCAGTCAGCACAGGGAGATCGCTGCCAGGGGTCTCTGTCACTTATGTGCACAAGTCTGCATGCTGGGATATACTCTACATGCTTCAGCAATGCATCATCATGGCTAAACCCACTTTTGGGCTTGCTGTATCCAGTCATAAAGTTTTCGTCTCAGCCAACACTAACTGTGTAATAACATTTTTCACATGACCCGAAGCCCAAGCAGCAAGCAGAAACCACAGATTGATCCAACTAGCCATCAAGGAGAGGAAGGAACATCTGTTAAAACACTTTCTCAAACACCTGAGCAGGAAGAATAATTGACAACAACACATGACTTACTGTGTTTGAGTTCAGGACTGGTATGAGGCTGTGTGATACAGTGTGCATCCCAACAAGTGAGGTAGTTAAAAAAAGCAACCTTAGGCGTTTCCTCTGACCAGCACCAATCACCACAATGCTTGCAAAGGCAGAGGAGAGCGCCCTGGTTCACGTGCTCCAAATCACACATGGCAGTCCCTATTCTGGTTTATTCATGCTACAAAATGATCTGAAGCATTCCATATCCTGGACAAATGGCCCATCACAAGCTCCTGTAGCAATATAAGGAATTCATTAAAACTGCAGCACACTTCCCACACATTAAGGTGGTTTTATATATTTGGAGTCACGTAGTAAGTTCCCATGTTCCTTTCATAACCACAATTTTTTGTGATCAGTTAGCATCTCTTAAAGAAGAAAAAAAGGTGATTAATGAAAGGGTAATAACAGAAAAAAAGCATTTCTTCTCTTATCACGTGGCCTTTAGTTATATGTTAGCCAGTCTGGACCAAGACATAAGAGATCCATGGATCATGAACTTCTTTCTTATGCTTCACATAATAAAATTAACCTCACCATGCACCAAGTTCCACTCCATACTGAAAATAATACTTTTCAGGAGTGCTGTAAAATTTAATTCGTAAGCGTATAGAAGATCTAGGTACACTCTGAATGCTACAAAAATATGGCACTCTGATATCAATATAGTTTTTTTCCTATTAATTTTCCCCATTCATTATTTTCTTTTATTTCCTCCACATTTATGTACTCCTATATATCATCCAAGTTGTTGAAATTCATTGGAAACTAAAAAGTATCTTCATTAGGCATGTCACTAACTTGTCTAAATTGCTGTTTGAAGTGCTACATTGACTGTATAAGGAACTGAAGCATTTGAAATTAGGTACTCTGAGCTGAGTTTCAGCAATGCACTTGAAGCTGCTGGCGTGAGTACCCTCTGTCCAAGAGGAACAAGTCTGCCCAGGCATTGTTTTTTCCACCCAGATCTCACTGCCTTCTGGCAGGAATGAGCACATGGAGAGCAGGATGGAGCAAGACAAGCTGGTGCCAGCAGGGCTGTAGCCACCAGGATGATGAAGTTCAGAAGCAATCCTTCTGCCTCCTCTGTGTAGACAGAAGCGTGCGGGATACTAACAGATGTAACTGTGTGTACATGTGTAATAAATTCTATACACAACTTTCTCTTGTCCAAGCATTTTGTTGGCTTCAACAAGCTGGTTTCCAGTTCTCTGTGCTAGACAATGTGCATTCAAGTTACTGATGACTGCTGAATGGGCAAGAAGAGTAGGACTGCACTACAGCAAGCCCTCACCAGCACAGCCAGTAATCTCAACAGAGTAGTTGCCTGAGGAAATGAGGAAAGTGGCACAAACTCTTAGGGTGAAGTGACTAGAGAGGGTGGGCAATGAAAGGTGCAGAGCAAAAGCTCCCCAGCCATGCCCACAACGCCCTCACAGCCTCCTGTCATCTCCAAAATCCCCCTGATCCTCCCCAGTGTCTGTCTTCCCCTTTTGCCCTCCCAAAGCCCCACTTGGACTTCCTTTCCCCTCTCCATTCTCCCATTGCATTCCCAGGAATGACTCTGAAGCCCTTCAAAATGCCATTTACCTGAACTGCTGAGACTGCCTGAGCCAATCCTGGGGAAATGGGCTTTCGTTATGAAGCTGATTACGTCGATATTTCTGTTTCTGATTTGTTTAAACTTAAAGGTGACAAATGCCTGGAAATTACCATGCAACTGTATTTGAGTTAGTCAGTTCCACTCATTTTGTTGGCGTGGAAGACTTGATGCAAATTTTTTTTGCAAAGAAAACTAATAATTTCCAGGATAAGAAAGGCGTCACTTGCATAATCCAAACTCATCCTGTCTTAGGAAAAGGACTTCCCTTCATAGTGTCTCAGCGGTGCATCATTTTGGGAGCCACATCTGCACCGAAATAAGTCACTAAGTTCACTTTATTTTGGACATCGTGCAAAATTCTGCACTGAAGCCAGAAATGTCGTAAGATGTGGTAAGACACAGGATGTTCAGTAGGACCAGCAGTTTTTTAATGTTACATTTCTCTCATTTTAGTCAACCAATAGGTGGAGCCTTTAACCCTAGAAACAAGACACTTTCTCAGATAGCCATGTTCTCATAATTATTATGTCAAGACTTGTATTTGCTTTTATTAAAGATTGTTTTGGATGAAAAAATAATTTGTTTTGCTCTCAAGGGCTTATCTGATCCTCAGCTGCAGAACAGGAGACAAAAACTTAATAAATACACAACTGGAGAAGCAAAGTTAATAAAAACAGACTCATTTACAACTACAATGTTAAATTAACAACTGGTGAGTCAGAGTACTGGACAGCATTATGACACACAAGACATATGCTCATTGCAAGCTCTCCCAAGAATCCCAGATATTTTAAAGCCAGAGTCCACACATTTAACATTGATTGCAAAAGGGTCTGCAAAATTTCCTCTCCCGCAGAGTGAACCTTCTCTCAAGAAAAAATGAGAAAAGATACAAGCTTCCTCATTACTGTTGCACTGAGTATAAAATTTCTATTAAGTGAGAAAAAAAAATTGTCAAATGACATCACTTACATAAAATTATTTTTAAAAGATTGCAAAATAGGATCAGTTACAGACACTGATTCCAACGGGAATAGGAACCAAAACTTAAAACCTGATATGAGGCAGTCCTTGCTGTTCTGTTTTACAAAGAAGACCAAGAATTTTTTGGGAAAGAAACAGGCTGCTCATACTATTCCTTTCACTCTAGATGAGATATTCAGCAGATCAGAGACACTTGCCAATTATTCCTCTCTCTTCTGCCCCTTCAAGCCTAACTAACATGAAGGATGTAGCTCTGTTAAGTATGGCTCAGGCATTAAGAGAGAAAGATGTTAAAATGTCTTTGTGAAAGACATTTCCAGCCTACAGCTTCCCAGGGACGGTGACATTTTATTGAGGGTCCTTACTTTGAAAAACATGTCATTCTAAAGCAATTTTAGTACCAAAGAGAGAGATAGCTATCATCTTTATGGACGATAGGTTGACATTACCTCCACCCTCAATTTCAGAGGGAGCAGGAAATTGCCTAAATAGCACAATTTAACTACATTTCATTATACTGTCTTTTTTTTTTTTTTTTTTTTCCCTTCTCTCAGAAAACAGCCAGGTTCTATTTTAAAATTCATGATTTTGAGACTTGCTAGACAGGTTCTGCTTACCTCCCATAGTATGTCCTGCGCTTTGCACAGCGATGATTGCAAGCTACAAAAAAACTCCCATACTATTCTTGACAAAATTAATCTCTGGTTATAAATTATTCAATAAAAATAGAAGAGAGCATTTGTGGTCTGAAGTCCATCCTAATTTAATATTTTTGTGCTGCAAAAGCATGCTTCACCAGGAAAACACAAACAAACAAACCAGGGGTCAGTAAGAGGGAAGAGAATTTTTTAAGTCGTTGTACTGATATGCCAGACATTTTTAGGGCTTGTTTTTAGGCTCTTATTTTGCTACACTGTGTATACCATCTTTCTCTTCATTGTCTTGCCTTTTTTATGTCCGCTTTCCATGTCTCTGGATTGGCTCTATTTATCTCTGTTGTATTCTTTCACTCTTTTTCTTCTCTTGCCCAGCCTCTCTCCCCTCATTCCATTCTCCTTAAGTCACCTCTCCCTCTTCACATTAACCCTATCTTCTCTTTTGCCCTGTAGCTCTGTACACGCCAAGGTTTTTCTCTCAGGGAATTTATATTTCATCTGTAAATATGCTCAGAACTCCTAAACTGTTTCAATTCAAACAAAATTTTGCAGCTATAAATGCCTTAAGATAACCTACATGCACTTTGCTCTGCCTTTACCTACCCTTTCCACCCTGGCTCCTGTTCAGCTTGTTAATTTGTGATATTTTGCTAATGACCATTTGCAAATTTCTTCTCTTCATTCTGTTATGCACTCCTTTCTCTGGTGCCAAGGTAACTTGTCCCAGCTTTCTCTTCTGATTTCAGTACTGTGCAAAAGAAACACATCTTGTTTCTATCCACCTATCTATCCCATATTCCTTGCTTGAGCTTTCAGGCAGCTCAATATTTAATAATGTTAATGCAAGAGTATCAAAAAAAGGCAATCAAGAAAAAATGTAGAAGTTTGTACAGTGTTTTTACCTAAGCAACAGCTAGGTGTCTCTCACAATGTTGTTAAGTGATCTTGGGAAAGTCAAGTTTCATTCAAAAGCAGTTTGAGGCATTACATGAAAGTATACACATTGCAGCGAGAGGAAAAAGAGACAGAAAAACATCACAACAACAGCTACAGAGTCAGACTCTCCTGCTTGTATTAGTCAGACTGACAAGTGATGGGAAGGCCAAGTAATGCCATGTCAGCAGAGAACCCAGTGTCCAAGGCACCAGTGAGCTCTCTCCTACAGCACCATGTGCAGTTCCAGCCACAGACACCAAGAAAGACGAACCCAGGGTGCTGATCAAAGGGTGATCGAAATCGTGGAAAGAATGTTTTGTTAGAGGAAACTAAAAGGATGTGGCACATTAGCACAGCAAAAACAAAGGCTGAGAGGATGGGAGATTGCTGTCTACAAACACATCAGGCACTAAACAGTAGGGAAAGAAGTAGGCTTTTCAAAGCAGGATCAGTGTACAGCACAATTTCATAAAGGTTTCACTACAACTTAATTAAAATTGCATTAGAAATTAAAAGAGGGAAATTAACTAAAGATTAAAGCTTTTCAGTTCTCGGACTATTTTCTAATAGGAGTAGTCAAGGTAAAAAAACCCACCTAATCTAAAAACACAGCTTAATAAATTAATGATAAGAGTTAAATGAAGTGATTGCCTTAAAAAATTAGCTACTGGGACTTGATTTATAGTAGATCTTCCACAGTTTTATCTCCAGGATTCTCAGGTCAGTCAATGCATCTGCAGTGTGAGGATGAGGAAAGCCTGAGCTGGGAAGTGACAAAAAGGTAGAATAAGGAAAAAGGTCACAACTAGAGAGATAAAGAAGGGGGAAAAAAGGGAAGAGAGGAAATTAGATCTTAGGAAAGAGAACAGAACAGAATGATTATGAAATAAAATATATTAAAATATGTAGCTAACGAACAAGAAAGAAAGTAGAAAGCAGAAAGATTGAAAGAGTAAAAATATTTCCTTTCCTTTACATTTACAAAGCTTAGTTTTCTGATAGAAGGACAGACTGTAAAATACTAAAATACCTTTTAAAAATGTTGGAATGCAACAGGTAGTCACAGGTATATCACCTATACCCATGTGAGTACTGACTTTTTTAAGAGAGGATTTCCCTCATGGCAGGATGTGCAACCACTGATCTAAGCGTTTCACAAGGACCTTGCCAGAGAGAACAAAACATACTTTCCTCTCAAACCTCTGCTAACCATTCTCTGAAACATCCAGGTCAAAAAAAAGTCTTGCAGCCCACCTGAAGGTGAGCTCCTCCTGGCTCTGTGGGATGAGATGCTCCTTCCCCCCACCACTATCCTGTTTCAACCACCAGCAACCAGACCCCTGTACCTGCCCTAGAACAACCTCTCTAGTGTGAGCACTCAAATTAACCATTAAATGCAGTCTTAAATAAATATAGATTAACAGAAAGGGCTTTAACAGAGTGTTTTGGTCTCTCTCTCTCTCTCTCTGAAGGAGGGATGCTATACAAATAGGTTTACCTCTGAATATCTGCTACAAAGTGTTTCCCTTCAAATGTCAAACCAAACCCAGTGCTACATTAGACCCTTCGGAAGTCTGAAGGATTCTCAGGAACTGTGTCTTGTGATTAATCTGTATATCACTGGTATATATTATACATACTGTTCCCCAAGACATCATATTTCACGTATTGCCCATCTGCATCCTCAGATCTGCAACAGAGGAAATGTACAGCTGACAACTTAATATGCACTTCCTTTATGCCCCATGGCTGCCTAGCTCTGTGGAGCTCTGCTCCTCCCCAGTGCCAGCCTCTCAGGAAACATATCCCTCAGCCCTAGAGCATTCAAGGGTCCTCCACAGGAATGGGTGGGTGAGTTGAAGGGGATGAATGCCATGTTTGCACTGGGGAAACACAGTAAAACACTGACTGTAATAAAGGCCTCAAGTGGAAATGCTGGTCCTATTTAAATTGCTGTGAAATATAGCAGACTGTCTCCCAAGCTTAAATTGTCAGCAATAGGCACAGAATATGGCTAAGAAGTTATTTTTCTTGAAAAACTTAATGATTTGTAGTGGGATGTTGTCTTCATAAACATAGTTGTATTATTCTGTTGTGGGGTTTCTTTTTTCCAAACATGCAATAGAAGAGTGAATGGTAAACATGTTTGAATACTGCTCCTCATTTCCTTTTGGGCCCCCAGTCAGGAAATGTTGAAAATCAGTGTTGGTATTGCTGGAGATTAATGGCTGCTGCTCAGAAAGCATACAGAAAGGGAATATATTCCTGCCAGGACAAATACATAGGCCACTGGACAAAAATCTGTGAACCACAGATAGGACTATATTATCATTGAAACCATCCACAATGCCTGTGTTGCTCTGTAATTAATAATATTCACATGTGGGTTTGACTGAAATAACTGTAACAACCAGGTAAATTAATGCCATACCTTCATGGTCTAATTTATTCTAAGGTATCTGAAGTTTTCTTTTAAAATCAGCTTTATGGCATTTAAAAATTAGATTTCTCTTCCAGCTATAGGCAGAAATCCTTCATGGATTTTTTTACCCCTATATACTCAATATGGATTTAAAGACTGCGTAATCACTGCTTTTTTTATATGAGTGACTGGATCTCACAAGAGAAAATACACTCCACTGAGCTATAAGGCCTTTAAAATCAATCCCTGTCATCAGTTCATTTGTTTCCCACTCTCCTTCAGAGAGGCTGTACTTTGGGGCTCTCCAGCTCCATGTATATTGGGACACATCACTGCAGCTTCTGTATACTTCTTCTCCCCTTTTGTTTTCTTACAAAATAAGGAATAGGCTACAGTGTTCTTATGCATTTATGAAAAGCTTTCCTCCTCTATATTCAGTAAATTCACAGGGTCTAGCCAGGGAACCTGAAAACAGGAAGAGCTGAGTCCAACTTGGTTCTAGAAGCTAAAGCACAGGCAAGCTACGTGAGGTCATTATTTAAAAAATAATACAGTTAAAAATTATGACATAAAACATCACTAGCAGGGTATATCCCCATGGTCTTCTGTCATGCTTGCCTTCAAAATGAAGAGCTGTGGGGTCAAGTCCTAAAGTAAGGACTCAAATTTGATACCAACACCAGTGTGGCATGGATCTCTGTTTTCTTTGTTGTTACATGATGTGAATAGTGGACTAAGCTCATGATACACATGAGTACATTACCAATTTACCCTGCTAACCCCATGGTCATCATGATCAGATTACTTCCCATGGCTGAGCTCACTGTTTAGGGGTTACTGTTTGGTGGTAGAGGCATAAGATGCCCCCTGCCTACGGCTGCTCAGTAAACAGTCATGGTATTTTATCCCATTTTTTAATTCAAAAAATAATGGATCTCCCTATAGATACAGCCTGCTGGTATTCTCAAACCAAAGTCTTCTTCCATATGCCTATATAATGTTTGTTTTGCCAGTATTGAAATGGCTTCAAAATAAACCCACAGTCTGATTTGTCAGTCTAACAAAACACCAGCCAGCCACCAGAGATGTCCAAACAGACCTGAAAATAAAAAACCATGAAATGACTCAGTGCATTAAGTCACTGTGACAGCCAGGAGGTAATACCAGACTATCTACTTCGGCTGAACTTTGCCTTGGCTCATCTTCATTTTGCACAGCGCAGATTGCAGCTATCCCCACCATCTCCATAGGGATTATGAGAACATGGGCAGTTCTTTGAAGGTTCCATAACTACCCCACGAAGTAAGAGCTTATGGTAAAGAACAGGGGAATTACTCAAATAAAAAAGATCACATTTATTGCCGCACTGGAAACATTAGTGACTTTTTTCACCTCCCCTTTCCAAACCACAAAGGTGACTTCAGGGTAAATTCTTTCTGAACAACACAAGCACGATACATTTCTCTTGAGGTTTGACTCTATTCACCACAGAAGCTACATGCTAGCTCCATCTTTAAAGAAGTGATATGTACAAATTTTTGTATGAAGTAAAATGAAGGACTATAAAATGGTTAGTGTTCTATAATGACAATTTCATTTATTCCTTTGCAAAATTGCAATTTTAAAAAATTTCTTTCCCTTTTTTTCTGCAGTTTTTCATTGTAAAGTGACCATTCTCTGTGTTTGACAAAATTATTTCTTTTGAACGCATGCTACCTGTAACTTGAAAGTACTTTCTGACAAACCAGAGGTGAAATATGCACAGAAAAAGTGATACCTAATGACACTTAATGAGACGGAATCTCATAGCTGTCATAACGGTGCAACTCAGGTGACTCATGTACCAAAGAGATTACAATACACTTCTTGTAATTGGTTAAGATGGTAACAAGTTCAAAATTGAAGTAAAAATGTTATGAACGTGGGTTTCAGGGGATAATAAGACCTTATATGAAATGCTAAATAATAATGGTTAACTAGAATGAAAAGATTAAGACAAAAAGTTTTCACACAGCTTGGGCAGCATTTTTCTGCCTGTCCATAGGTTCAGAGAATAATATCACTAAAGCATAACCAAAAGAATGTATAAATTTGGTAAGCAGTTCTACCACAGAAGGGGTAAGTCTCAAAAAGTCAGAAGTCTTCATAGGGACTATTTGAAATACCACGTTTCAGCTCCTTATTTTGAAATTCCCTGAAGGCTGACACTACTGAGAGTTCAATGACTTCTCAGCATTAAAGAGGATCTCAAAACTGGACAGACATTTGGGGGGACAAGTTGAGCGCTGACTGCCATCAAGGACTTACTACTGGGCAGAATTAACATGCAAATAGGGACAACTGAGGAAGCTTTCAAGCAAGCACTACTCCCAGAAATAAACCTAATGGATCTTTGAAAGGCAAAGAATGTGCAGAGTGCTGGACACCAGATGGGATATGCAGAGATTTGGCGGAACCCTCAGCAATATCTGAATATGCAGAAGTACCAGGGACATCTTAAGTTCATTTTCAGTATTACTGACTTGCAGATTTGTCTCTTGAACATTTTCATTAATTATGGTTATTGCATTCACTATATCTGCTTCTCTTGCCCCTCCCTTTTTTTCCCACCATCTGCAGCTGTGGTTGTTTTCTGCCTCACCTGCAGATCCCCGTTTCCTTGTGAATTCTGACAGGTGTTTATAATTTATTTTGCTTTGGTAGCTGCAGACAGAGATGGTAAATAAAGTAGTACTTAAAACTGTTAAACACCAACCACAGCTCTCTCCTTGCGATCCTTTGCCTTTAATTTGCATGTCCCTGTCTGTTAAGCCCTGTGCTCTTTGGACAACCCAAAAATAAATAGCTACATAAAAAAATATAGTTTAAAATATATTTTATTTACCTGCAATTCTCCTTCCATTATACTAAGCAGTTTTATCAAGTCCTCTTTAGAAAGCTCTATGGACTTCTTGTACTTTCGTTCAGAAGGTCCAGGTGATTTTGAGTGCCGTTTGACAGTTGCTGAAGCCATGACCTCATCTTCCTTCCGATGAGGTTTGTTCTTTTTCTTGGCATCCTCCTGAAGTTTTTCATTCTCTGCATGGCTGATGACAGGCTTGGAACTGGAGAAGTGCCCGTTAGACGAGCTTTCTCCACCTTGGTTTCGGGATCTCATCCCTGCCTAGAAAGAAACAAACATAAAGATGTATTTATAAACAAAATTATTTACAAAAAAAAGCCACAGTGGAAATACTGCTTTTGGAAAGAACAACAGTATGCTATAAACTGAAAATGCTGTGATGCTCAAGAGACTGTGGAAGAAAGCTCAACCATTTTAACAAATCTGTGTGTGGCAGAAGCAAAGTCCTAAAGTAAGGGTAACCATCATTTTCAGAGAGCCAAAATGCTAATATGAATTTAAATCTATGGAAATTAAAAGTGATGCAGGAAACTGGTAAATAACATGTTCCAGTGTTTTCTTCCTTCAGTTGACATTTTGATCATTTACAACTCAACACTGCAAAACAAAGCAGGTTGTTAAGTAGCTCTTATTTTAACATGGGATTTACTTGAGAAATAGAAATGCAATTAAATTTTAGAAAAGTATATTCCTTGAGTATAAATTCTCCACAACAGTGGAATGACAATGGCTTACAAAGGTCACTCTGTAGTTTCTCTCTGTGAAGCTATGATTTTATTCCAGGTAATGAAGAAAAATGGGGAATGCAGAGTAAATCAGTTGGCAAATAATGCATGAAAGTATTAGTAAGTGCTAGAGAGGAAAGTTGAAAAGAATTTTGAAAAAAGAGCACAGAAAACATGAAATCACTGAGAGGTAAATGGGCAAGATCAATGCAGTTTTTCCAGAAGATTCAGGGTATCTCTAAAATGTCAGGTCATGGTTATGGAATGTCCTCTTAAGCACCTACATTGTAGTCTTAGACTATGACAGCAAACATTTCTTAGCTCTATCACTTGACCTACTGTATTGCTAAATTTTTGTATCAATAGATCTAACGAATAATATTCCACTGTTTCCAAGTATTTCCTCTCACTTGAATTTATCTCTGGATTTAGCCTGCAGCTTGTTCATTAGTCAAACAGATGCTTCTCAACACCAATAACATCTCACACTTTTCTGATAAGGATTTCAGAGCAGCAGTTTACTAGTGATGGGGCAAAATGTAAAATACATTGACTAATCAGCTTGGCTAAATTATACTGGGCCTGCTCTGGCTTGCTACTTATTTGACTCAAGCCAGTGTTATAAATCTCTTGCTCACATTAGCCTTGAGCTTCTGTAGTTTCACACTCAGCAGGAAGATTGTCTTTTTATTATCACTTGATACTCATGTCTTCGTTAATTCAGTGGAATTTGTCCAGCATAAACGGAGAGAAAATTAGATCCAATGTTTTTGAGCAAGAGAGTTTCACAGAAATTCCTTGCATTGTAGGTCTGCTCCTATCCAAACAATACGTGATACAGGTATACAATGGCCTCTAGCTTCCTGAATGTTTATGCAGTGTGTTTTCCATCAAACAGTTTGGATTAAACACATGAATTGCACTTTCTAAAAACAGATCTCCATTATAAGCATGAACAATACCTGAGAACCTCAGGAAATCTTTTAGGTTTGGGGTTTGTAATGGAAAAATAAACACTGTACTATGTTTCCTCTCAGATAGGGCTTCTCAATTTGTTTAACTTTAATGGGTTTTAAACTTTCCAACCATGCTTCCTCTTGGGAGAGAGCACTTGGGATTCAATCTGTCTCTATTTTCTAAGTGCTTCCTTCTGAGTCCCTGTGGGTCACAGCCTCCAGCCACTTTCATCTCTAAACCAAACCTATTTTTTATGGCTTGCAGTGAATGGTTTCATAGCTCTAGCACATCCTACGTGTTTTAAGAATAAATATTTAAAGACTGTCTTGTAGATGTTTTCCAGTGGAAAACAGATTATTATATTACAGTATTCTGTTTAGTAACATGCCATGTTAATGATTTCTCTGTAGTAAGATGACTCAACTGTTAGACCTGAAGGTGCACAATTAATTTTAAATTGAACACTTGACTAATTGAGACACATCATCCACCTGAAGCACTGCATAATCACCCAGATTTAGTTAGCTGAATATGTTAGACTTCACAAAAAGTGGTGTGTCACTCTGTCAAATCATAATTCAAGACAGCCATTTTGATCCATCTGCCCCTGTGGGAGCTGAAATAACAATTCATGAAGTCATGTAAAGACTAAGCAGTTGACTATAGGCCTATAAGCCTGTTCACAGAGAAATTAGGAATGAATATTTAAAGTGTGCTTCTACTTCATGCAAATCAATATAGGCCCACAAAGGACAGATGCAAATTTATATTTTTTTTTCAAAATTCATTAAAACAGCAACAAATCAGCTTAATGAATTGACCTGGTGTTTTGTATCATCTGGCTAATTAGAATATGATTGTCGTTAAAGGAGATCAAACTTGGCCTCCTTAGAAATTTCTTTTAAACTTGCAGATTCATTTTGCAGCAAGTCTTACAGGGCAGTGACTGTGGCAGACAATCTGTCACTCTTGGAGGAGATGCCTCTGAAAGCCTTTCGTTTTGTTAAAGCCTGCCAAAATCAACGTAACACTAATACTTACACTAATACTTCCCTTGTAATGTTGATACTTTTCCAACATGTTATTCAAATGCAAAGGTGTCCTGTGTTGAAGCCAGAGATGCAGGTGATGGAAGCTTAAATGGTGACAGAAAGGGCCAAAGTTTTGATATTCACACTGTAATTTCCAAGGAGTTTAAGGGCCAAAGTCAACGGCACTATCCAGCTGTTGTGCAGTGCTCTAGGAATATAAAGCAGCTGTAAGGATGACTGAGTTTTAATTAGAGTAGCGTGAAGCAGCCAGAACATACCAGTGATCTTGGCCGAAATACTGTGTGCTGGAAAGGAGCGCGTAGTATTATCATTTTGGACATCCGTCTGTATTTCTGATGGCATCATGATAAAGAAGAAAAGGTTCTGAGCAGTTGCATGACATTATTTCAATGTGCAAATACTGAAATTCCAAAATTTTTGCTGATCTGTTTTTTTCACCAAGGTTCCAAAATTGATTCTGGGGACACAGCCAGTCTAACATTGGTAATAAATGACCTCCTGCCATCAGGCCCGATCACATCTTTGTATCTTACAGCATTCCTGATCTGCTGAAGGGATTGTGTTCCCTGAAGAAATAGCTGGTATGATTTATAATGACTTTAGCATTTAACTCTACTTTTTTCCCCCTCCAACCCTTGTCATATGGCCTATTAAACAAGAAGACTTTATATGATCAGTCACCTTGATTTTGACATTTATTGGCTACTCATTTCAATATGTGCTCACAGCATCGGTACTTGGCATGGGAACTCTTCAGCCCCTCTTCTATTTCAGTCCTTTGTTAAGCTTTAAGCACAAAGGACAAATGCTATGATTATTTACTTGAGTCTGTAGTGTTGTTCTGGGCATGGGTCCTTCAGTTTTCACAAGTTAGCAATCCACACAAGATTTTATGAAATAACCTTTATGTTAGTTTTACTGACATCAGGAGGAAATCTGTGAGGAATTTGCTGAGTAGGATGTCAGGAGAGGACAGGCTGCATGCTGTTCCAGACCCTTTCCCCACTGACAGCAATTTGTTCTCCCTATAGCTCTTGAAGTGACAGGTTAGGTTCTGTTACTAGTGCTATTAGAATCAGATAACGTAAAAAGGTTCTTTGAACTTAATATGCAGTCCCTCTTGCTAATCAGACATGCTGATTTTGGCTCCATAGTGCCTTCCCTTAAAACAATAATAATAATAATAATGTTATAATACACACACACACAAAAGTTGATTTAAAGCCATGATATGGTTGTTGCCATTGGCTATAAATTTGTAGTCTGGAGTTCAGTTGCAGATCTAACCGATTAGAGTATCACATGAAAGTGCTGGGTTTCTGACAGGCTAATAATGTATTGTATGGTCAGTGCAATTGGGTTTTTAGTGAGCCAAAACTGGACTTGTTTATCTGCTGTGGCTCTGGGAACTGTGTCCTCCAGAGGCTCTGCTGTGCAGGCTTTTGGAGTGGAGTGAAGTGTTGTGCAGAAGCACATGGTACACAGGGCTGACTGGGGAGAACTCAGGCACTGCGCAAGGCAAATCTCTGCCCAGTGATTACCAATCAATGTATAGCACCAGGAGTGAAAAATAAATTAGATATACTCAAGATGGAGACCATATCATATAAAACCTCCATCAGATGTGAAGCACCCCTTAAAGAAGGAGGAGAGCTGGAAAAAATTTTAAATAGTATCAGTCTGTATCTGTAAGTAGTAGATACCAAGGTGGGGTGTGGGAGGGAACCCACAAAAAACACAAATATACAAAAAAGAAGACACTTTCTTGAATGTCAGGAGGAGCAGAAGATAGATCAAATTGACCTTGTTGGCTTAGAAGTCCTGAGCAAGGATCATGCCCAAATGGGAATGGATAGCTTTAGCCCCAGGGGATCTAAATAACCACAACTAAGGTTACATGGCCTCAGTGCTGTGCCTTTCACAGGACAAACATGTAGAGATACAGCTGTGCACACCACCTCACAGACTGATTAAAATTATTACTTTTCTTATTAATTACTCAAGGTTATTCTCCTGGACTCTACAGATGTTCATTATTATTGTTTTGCCTGACTAGAAGAAATTAAAAGGAATCAAAATCCCAGGAGGTTGTGCTAGGACCAGGTAGGAGCTGCTGGCTGCATTGTTGGAGGCACATGCTAAGCAATGCTGCATAGCTGGACTTGAATGCTGCATGAAGCAGACGTGTGTCAGACTCCAGACTGGGAAAAACACCAGGCCAAGCAAATGCAGTCCTTATTCTTGGTTTTGCTTTTGCAGATGAGTCCAGTGTTTGTTTCAGTTATGCCGGTCAGAGGAGAGTGATAAACCAGATGACTAATACAATGAAGACTTGAACAAATACCTACCCTGTGCAATTCTGGAGTTTCCTGACTTTCTAAATATTCATGCCTAGAGTACTAATCCGTTGTGCTGTCTAACCCTCCCCCAGTCTCTTGTCCCGCAAGCATCATGACTTGATTTGAGCAAACAACAAAAGGTCTTTGTTCTTCTGACAGTATTACACATTGCCAGTGTGTTTTTGTGAGAGCACGTGTTCTCTGCTTGCCCTTGCTGGACTATTGGCGCGGAGGGAATAGATACTTTTTGAATCGGGACAATTCTCTACTCAGTAAACAACTTGAATAACTGAGCCACAGAGCTGTAACTCCTGTGCAGACTAGGAGAGGACTTGTCTAGCTACATAACACCACTGCTGCTTTCATCCTTTTACCTGGTCTGTTTGCTGCCCATGGAAGGATTTGCCATACAGGTGTTAGGAGGAGCAACACCCCAGCACACGTGCTGAGCCTCCTGCACTGAAGAAATGTTTGTTTCATGCTATTGACACTGCTGCAACAGCGAGGTTTGCTGTTTGCAGGTAGCGTAGAAAAGCAGCACTTATAGCAGACACACTTGTTGAGGTACAGCATGAGAATCGGCAAAGCCTTTTTGCTTTATCAAGTATTTATTTTATGGTTTCTAAAATTGATTCTTATAACACTGGAGCATAATAGCATGTGGACTATATTCACCAAGGACTATATCAACAATAGTTCCTTTGCTTGAAAAAAGAAATGAGAGGAATAAGCATAAATATAGTGTCAAGAAGAAAAGAAATAGATTTGTGAAAATTCCATATCCAGGTGTCTTTATGAATAAGTATAATCTGTGTAAAAGCAGGAAAGGATTTCACAAAACTAAAGAGGAAACCCAGCCATCACTAAGGTAGATTTATACCACTTTAACACCATTTTCTTAATTCCAAGATAAATTCTCTGGCTAAATTATGGCACAGATTTACAAAGAACAGAGTTTTTGCTGGTATAATTCCATTAATTTTGTCATTTTCAGGAAAACTTGCGGTTTCATCTGGAATACTTTTTCTTGAGTAATGCAGGCTGACCAACTGAGGAGTAACATAGAGTTGTTTCACAAAGATTCATGTTTCCCAGGCTTCATCTGGAAAAACATCTTGCATGCATGAGGCATGAGGAATGATAAGCTATTAGATCATCATTGAGTCAAAAAAATAAACTTTTATATATGACTCTACCCATGTTTTGATTACTGTGCTTCCCAGCTGCCAGAAAGTACAAATAGGAGTCATAGAGAAGAGACAGCTCAAGTAGCTGACAACACTAGACAAACATGTCACTAGGTCTGATGAGGGCTTAGAAATTTATTCTCTGGAGTGGCCATGGGGGAGAAAGGGACTAGCCAGGAGCAAGGTAGGTGGCAACAGTGCTAACTGCTCACAGTGCAGCCTCTCTAGCGTTTCAGCGGAGCTGGGAGACATGGACTACTCATCCCTCTTCTCAGCCCTATATTCCTGTGCCCAGGACTACTTCTGGTTTGAAGGAAGAGCATGAATCTTTGGAGGAAAGAAATGCCCCTTCTTTCTTGGGCCTTGCACATAGCTGATGGAGCCTGTCTTGAGACAGATGCTCTTTGAGGGCTGGATTGAGCACTGTGCCTTCTCATGAGTCTTCTCATATTGTTTTACAGCTTTCTGTCTTTGGAGTTATCACATTTCAAATCAAGCTCCACATGAAGATAACACTAGCAATGTCACCATTAGTTCCAGTCCAAACCCAGCAAACATTTGTTCTGTCACCTGACAGCCAGAATGTGCCTGGTAGGAGAGGTGATGCAGATTAGCTAGCCTACCAAAGATTTTTCACTCCTGCAGATGGGAAATCTTTGGTGTTAGTAATTTCTTTTTGTTGACAGCATAGAACCAAGCTGATAACCTCCATGATCAGATATACTGTGGACATAGGAACCACGCTATGTCTCTGGTAAGTAGTTTCTAAAGACCACTGCTCCTATAACAATGCACTCCTGCCAAGATGGAAGGAAACTTCTGAAAGCAGCAACAGACAGGAGCATGCTGATAATCATCACAGGTCTTGACTCCCAGTCCCTCATCCCTATCCTTACTATGACCAATCGAAATACCTAAAACTGATATATCACTGAGGGAACACTGCATGGAAACTAAAGTCATTCCATGGTCCATGCAAACCTTCTTTAACCTAGGAATAAACCATGGGGCAAATAGGGAGTACAATTAGGAAATGGGGAAATCCTTAGCTTTTTACAAAATAAGTTTTAACTTTTCACTTTAAAATTAATTTTTATTTCAAAATTAACTCAGATTTTAGCAAGTGTGAGATAAGACAAAAAGATGAATGTCCCAAAAGCAAACTTCAAGCTTTGGGTCGAGGCAAGCTGTCTCTTGCTGACCTGATGTGGATTATGAATCCCATGTTTTTTTCAGTAGCCATGATTTGCACAGCTGATTTTGCTGAAACCAGCCAACAACTATAGCTACATTTTATATGTGACTAATTTATCTTTATTTTGTTTTATAAAAATGCAAAAAATCACCACAGTGCGGATACCCTTACAGATTTTACAGCAAAAAGAAAAAAATAAAATCAACAGAGGACCTGTATCTTCTATAAATGTTGTCTCCAAGAGACAACAGTGTAAAAAAACCATCTGCAGCATCTCAAATTTCAGCTGAAAACCAAAGCAGGGAGCAAGTTCCAAATCTCTCTCAGTGACCCCTTTGTAGGACGTTTCAGTTGTTGATAGACAGAGACTACCAGCTTGCACATGAATGCCTGGTCTTCTGGTGCAATGTGAATTTAACCCCCGTGATTCAACCGCGCTGCCTTCCACCTCCCAAAAGGTTCCTCCTCTGTGAAGTTTAACTGGCTTCAAAACAAGGAGATAAAAATAGTCTCTGATCCCAAGCCTGCCCTTGAGTTTCACTATCAGTTTTGGTGGGTAGTATTTTTCCCATTAGGAAAAAAAAAAAAAAATATTTGGCTACATGTATACTGCAGATTAACCATGTCCAGGACTGGTCTCTGACTGTGAGGCCAGCTGTCCTGGAAAATCCTTCAGGCTCTTAAGCCCTCTTAGCATCCATAACGTGCTGGCTGCATCCACACTGCCCACTGGGAATTGCTCCTAGCCCATGCTAACTCCTAAAACATGTTCTTAAATGGTTCAGGAGGGTGTTAAGTGGTCTGGCCAAAAGTGTGCCAGGGACCACTCGAACAGTCTAGTTTGAGTAGAGACATTCCCCTTCCAGTATCTGTGCTCATGCCCATCACTGTTTAATTTGCAGCCTTTCCTTTCCACAGCCTGCTCCTTTACAAACAAAGGAAATGGAAAACTAATCAGCCATGCGAAGGGAAAGTGCAACTCACCATAAATACACAGTCTGGAGAGAGAAAATAAGCGGAGGGTGGTGGGAAAACAGAAGAGGAACCAAATTTTTCAAGTTAGGTCAAGGCATGCAGAAGTCTATTACTTATTCCAGTGGCATACTTTTAATTTGCTGCTGAAACATGGTTTGAGATAGAGTTCAGCAGGAGTCAGGAAGAGACAGGGCAGCTGAAGCACAGAGGTTGCACAACATCCCTACTTCACACCAGTCTTATCCTGGCTTTGCTGGGCTTGGTGGCACAAACTTTGAGCTCTTCTGCTTCATGTCACTGATAAGAAGACTAGCACTGTGAAGCTCCAGAGTGGTCCTTGCATTATTCAAAGCTCTGGCCTTCACTTGTCATTACTATTTGCAAAGAGGTAAAAGGAGAGTCTTACTTCATTCCTGGCAGTGCCAGCCCAGTGACTGTCATTATTTCCCAATAATCCTGCAGGCTTTCCACTGACTTCAGAACTTGTGGCAAAGAAAGTAAAGAAATAAATGTCAGCCTAGCTGATTTAAATAATACCACTGCCTTCATGCTGGCAGGGAGCAGCACAAAAACCTGCAGATACCTCACCTGGGCATTGAAAATGGCCTCAGCCACTTTAATAGCTTTCATTTATACAAACCATATTTACATGCCTCTTCTAATGTCATGGTTTCAAAATCCCTGGACAGCAATTTCTTTGCTTGAAAAGAATGAAGTTAAAGAGTTATCCTGCAGGTACAGGTTGAGCTGGTTTTGATCTTTTTTTGAACAGCCTGTCACTGTTAATCTGCTCAAATCTTCACCTGGCTTTTTAATTCAGAGCAAAAATTCAGGCTAAGCTGAAAATACAGCATAGTTACTTTGAGGAGGGAAGGAAGAGAGAAGGAAGAAGCAAATAAATATCTCTGCATGGGCTTGGTCTTTCATTAACATTATTAAAATGTCCTGCTGCCAGATTCAAGTTTCTTTAATGTCTGTCACTTCTTAAAATCAAATGTCAACAGGGATAAATTCTAAGTGAATTGTGTTTGTCTTGTTGCAACTAGCCAAATACCCTACCTTTCTTAACTTTAAAGAAATGGTTGAAGTTTCTTTTTTTTCCACCAGGATAGAATAAAACTTCCTTAGCTGCTTTTCTTAGAAAGTAATTTTAGTCCAGAGTCATGGAAAGATGTTAAAAAGAGCTACTATAAGTTGAGTGGGTGTTTTACAAGCCTACATGAAGTTAAAATCATCTGCACTGGCATAAATTCACACTGTTCAGCTTTAAGTATTTCACTTGTGTGACTAAGGAGTTTAGGTTTCACCTATAATCTGCAGTGTCTTTGAAATGGAGCCTGAGCTCTCTGGGGCGAAGTTAAGGCTTCACGCCTGTCCTCATCCTCGGTTATGCAGCTCCAGTGACCACTGCTAAAGCTCACCATGGCTCCTGTCTATCAGGGAAAGCATCCCCTGATTTTCATTCCATAGAAAAAGATGCTGGGTACAGGATGGTGTTGCTCCAGCCTCCCTGGGAGAGGACACCACTGCATTACTGCCCTCTCTGGAGAGGCTGTGCCCTTAATATAGGCACATCAGTGAGCTGACTGATAAACTGGCCTGGATCCAGAAATGGATCCAGAAATGGGAGGCAATAGCAGGTATTTAGCACCTCGTTATCAGCATCTGCCACAGTGAAACACTTGATGGCAAATGT
Organism: Empidonax traillii; assembly: GCF_003031625.1. Taxonomy (NCBI): domain Eukaryota; kingdom Metazoa; phylum Chordata; class Aves; order Passeriformes; family Tyrannidae; genus Empidonax; species Empidonax traillii. Next base: position 302,104 of record NW_020955541.1, on the reverse strand, counting down.
TAGGACATGACAGAGGATGTGGGACTGTATCCACCCCTCACAGTCCCTGCTATAACCCACCCTGCCAAATTTGTGTTAGTGAAGTCACAAACTCAAATGGCTTGGGATGGATTTTCTACAAAGCATCAGTACACAGACCTCTGCTTGCAGGCACATTTCTGGCTGAGAGGGGCAGAGAACCCAGTACTGAAGAGTCAAAAACTCACCCTCACTGAGCTCCCTAACTGGGAAATGAGCTCATTTGACTCTCCAGTCACAACTCCTCATCCCGAACTCTGTTTCTTGGAGCGAAGAGTGGGGGGAATCTGGTAATAATTGTACAAAACAAATAATTTAAGAAACATCAGTAAGAAATGGATCTATGTTAGCTTTCTTTTAGTTGAAGCAAGTGAAACTAGAGAATAATTTTTAATAATTAAGGTAAATTTGAAAAAATTAATCATAAAATTTTCAAGTTCCTATTTTGTACGTGGAGGTGTATGACAGAAAAGCAATATGGATCTCAGTGTTGCTGAAGGGAATTGGTGTCTGTCTCTAAATATTAAGGCATTTAAGATAAGAGGGCATGGTCTCAAGCTCTGCCAGGGGAGGTTTAGGTTAGATGTTAGGAAGAAATTCTTTACAGAGAGGTAATCAGGCATTGGAATGGGCTGCCCAGGGATGTGGTGGATTCTCCATCCCTGGAGGTGTTTAGGAAGAGACTGGATGTGGCACTCAGTGCCATGGTCTAGTAACTGTGGTGGTAGTGGATCAAGGGTTGGACTTGATGATCTCAGAGGTCCTTTCCAACCCATCTGATTCTATGATTCTATGATTGAGTCTTGGAATACAAATTTAAAAGATAGAGATTGTATATGATTGGTAAATCAGTTAAGAAAGCAGGTAAGAAAGCAACATAAAGACATTACTGTTTTTCTTTATTTAGCTAAAAACAGTCTGACTCAGCTGATGTAATGTCTCAGCATTCCTTATTTATTTCCTTAAATATTTTTCATCTGCCTTCAAGGAAGTTTAGGTGACTGAGAAATTACTTTGGGCTGCTTCTCCTGTGCATGTGTGGTGGACTCCGACCTTGGCAAGGACCTGGTGTGGTTGCTGCTGGCAGTTCTGTCATATCTTGGCTCCACTCGCACCAAGCTGGACCAAGCTGTGGTTTGGGAAAAGGAAGACTAGCCAGTTTTCCTCCTCTGAGGAAGCAAATTCACCTCATTACATATATATCTACGTATATATAAGTATGTGTATATACAGTTATCTTAAGAAATAAGATGTAACAGAGAGTATTCTCGTGTGTTCATTTCCCATTTCACTTACTGTCTCAATCCTAGTGAGAATAAACCTCACTCAGGTTTCTAACCCAAGTGAAAGTGTTTAAGTGAGCTTTCAGTACCACTGCTTTCTTAGTATTCACTGCACAGCACACAGAACAGAGATTTTCCTTATCTGCTTTTGTCGACATGCAGACTGCAGGAATTTCAGAGGTAAAAGAGTTTTAGACCTGTCCAGCTGAAAATTAAAGGGCATCTCTCCAGAGCATCCAGTAGCCAATTGGTAAGCACAGCTGACCTGAAAAAGCAAGCTCAAACTAACCGCCTGAGCCTCCACTGAAATACAGAAAATACTTCCCAAGGCTTTCAGTAAAGTCACAACCAAGTCCTCTTGTTGAATAAATATTTCCTTACTTTTATTAATTAAGAATGTGATCTGAGCAATATATATGCCTCCATAATAAGTTGTGTAACTCATTTAATTGAATCTGGTGTTCTACTAAATCTTTTCAATTCATCCTGCACAACATCATTGACTGCATGCCAAAAAAGCCTACATATATAAAAATAAAAAAAAAATCAGCCAACAGTTTGTGAGTCAATTCTAGGACTGCAAAAACCCCCTGCTATGAAATGGCCATGTTTAGAGAAACTCTCTACAGCTAGGAGAATGCCACATGCTTGACCTAAGGTAGCTGTAATATTTGAAAAAAAAAAAAAAAAATCTTTATTCTAATTGTACTTACTGCTGCTGTTATTAATTTTTGCAACCAAGAAAAACCAAAATCTTGCATGGAAAAATGTTTGGCAGCATATGCCATTGTTGTAGGATGGCTTGGCTGTAGCACTGGACTTCCAGGCACTAGAATTCACCCTGTGGAAGCAGCAAACACCAAGGAATCGACAAACCTTGGACTTGTCAAAATAAGCATATGTGTCAAAGACAAAGGATTATACTTAAAGAGATAGGAAAGCCTAGAAAATAAGAATGTTGACAACAACACTTAGCATTATAATACAAAAGTCATGAACTGGTGTGCCAGCAGCAGGCTTAGCTCCCCTGGCCTCTGCTCAGCCAGGGAATGACGCAATGTTGTGCAAACCATTTCTGCAGGTAGCCAAATACATGACATTATCTCTATTTAAGTAAGCAAGAACAAGGCTGGAGAGTTCTATGCAAATACTTGTTATTGACTGATCTCTTATACCTTGTAGATGCATTTCTAGAAAGGAAAAGACCAGAATTTTTCTTCTCATTCTATCTTCAAAAAAGCTGAAAAGTAAAATTTTATTAGATTTTCTCAAACCTCAGAGAAATTTTCCAAACATCTATAAAGGCAAATATTAAATAAATGGTTTGCTGAAGCAATGGAACAGTTATTGGACTTCATAGCACGTGCATATTTTTAAAAGAAAAAAAGAAAAAACTGTGGGGATTTTAATTTTTTTTTTTTAAGTTCCATAAGTAGAAAAACACCATTAGTAGTTTGTACTCACATTAATGTTGTATCAGAGAAAAATACAGTTTTGTCTGTGTAATATTGTTAGGTGAAACAGTAACTATACAAATTTAAGAAAGCAAATAACTTAGGCCAAGTTAATGGCAATTAGCATTATGAATGACAATTTAAGGAGGATTATATGATGTACTGCAGGTTTCAACCAACTAAAAATAGAAAAGCTATCCAAGCCATAAAAATTGCACAATGTACAACCTTCAGTTCCAGGAAGACTGTGTTTGCAATCCTTGACTACAAATGGAGTTGCTTTCTGACTGCTGAGATAGATCTTCTGGAGCCATAATTAATACAGACAATACTGAGCTTTCCAAATGAGTCAGACCCTTTAAAATATTGGGTTTATAGTTGTGAAATTTTTCTAAAATCAGTTAGCGTTTGCCTTCCAATTTTTGAGCTGGGTATGCAATTTCAAAATATGTTCCAGAACTGTGAGGCATTTTAAAACTGGAAATAAAGTATAACCAATGTGATATTAGCAATGGGGCTTTTAGAAGACAGGGAAAATCTAATACGAATATTGTGAGACACCCAGTATGATCATAGAAGCCCACAGTGCCTGCTGAAGAGTTCCTCGTTGCACTAAGTTGTTAGCTCAGGATGCTTATTTTTAACTCATCATGCTAAAAAATTTCAGTGAAAATAATGTGCATTGAGGATGTCCTTGGGAATCCTCAACAGTCCCCAAGGGCTTTGACAGCTCTGCAGTTCAGATGAGCCTTTGAAAGACAAGAGATGATGTAAGTCATTTTGGTCCCCTCCTGGAGCTGACATCTGCAGGAAGTTCAAGCGTTGCTTTCCAGCCATGCTATTGCAACAGCATCTCCTGAATGTCAGTTAGTCAGCAGCCTGGCTCCTGGAAGCTCCTGTCTGTCAGCAGAACAGCTCGTGGTGTGCAGTAATACCTGTGTGGAAGGATGCTCCCAGGGCAGGGGCTTCGCTAGAATCTAGGTCCGGAGGGGGGAGGAGAGAGTCGAGGGTAGAGGTGTCCCTGTGCCATCGCTCTGCTGCTCCCACCTGAGGCTGACTGGGGTCCCTGCTGCTCCCTAGAGAAAAGATAAGGCTCAGGGGCTGCATGCCAGGAACAAAGAGAGAAGCAGCATGTTCTGTTTGCTCTGCCAGCCAGACAACAGGCCAGCTAGAAAACACAGACTTCTGGACTTAAAGTGACTTGAAAATACTTATATTTTTTAATTTAGAAACTCCCACTGGCTTTATCCATGTGTTTCCAAAGCCATGACACGGCACAGTGGCCTGAAGAATCCAGAGCACGCTAGGCAATATGTTTGCGTGTATGATACCAACCAGGTGGTAAAACCTTGTGCTCCCATTGCCTCCAAAGAGCTGGTACCACAAGCCTCCGCTTTGTGCTTAAATCTAGCAATCAACACCAAGTAAACCCCTCCATCCCAGGAAAAGGAGCCATAATGAGGGGAGCAAAAAGCTGGTACGGAATGTGCTGGGTTCCTCACTGAGAGCAGTTCTGCAGAATACGTGCAATGCAGTGCAATGACATGGCAAAATGACAGCAGAGAAGAAATGTGTCCTGCTTGGCCCATGTATCAGTGACCCTGCAAGGCAGTCTGTAGAGTTCTACCTGCTCAGGGGGAATGTGAGACTCCCTTGGCTGAGCAAGCTGGAAAACCCGCAGCGTGGCAAGAGCTACAGGCCAGTTTCTTTCACAGCCCACAAAGCAGAGGAAGGCTGGGGACATGGTGACAACTCCAAATCCCATGGAGGTATGGCAGACATGCAGGGAACTAGGAGCTTTGCTCCTGGAAAGCTGGGGATGTTGCAGGGCATATGGGGAACGGAGCCATAACACTGGAAGGAGGCAGGTTCTCATGTTGATAAAAGCTCGTTGACGCATTTGATTAGTTTGTATAAACGAACAGAATTTTATTCCACATTGTGGATCCCCGGAGCTCTCCCCTGACCTTCATGACAGGGCAGTATGGTTACGGTATAAACAAAGTTTTGTAGGTCAAGTGCATTGCAGAGACAGCTGGCATGGAAATGTGTCCAGGTAGGCTCAGTGGCAGGAGTGGTGGTGCCACAGAGACTCTGAGGGCTGTGAGACCATGGAGGTCTTTCCTTGGCAAGGAGAACACAATGTTCTGGGAAGCTGTGATCTTTTGAAAGGAAACAGTAACAATTCTGTTCAACTCTACAAACTGACCATTATTTAAATAGTTTATATAGTTCTCCTAATAATAATAATAAAGCAATACAAGGAACACTACCATTTAAGGAGTAAAGCAGGACTACTACGGTGTCAGTTAATACCAGTCAGAACAGCGTATGACACGTTCATCCACTGTTTCTTAACAAACTGTATGTGAAGTCTTGCAAAATAGTAAATGCCAACTTGGTATTTGTGTATGTTTTTTCCTTGCTCTGCATTAAAAGAACAAGATTTCTTGCATTATGAACAACATAAGGATAGAAACAGTAATGAAGTCTTGACCAGCTGTAATCACAAGTTAAATTGGTGCAGACACATTAAGGAAAACTTAGCTTTATGGGAAGGTTATTTTATTGATAAATATTTTAATTTTCCAGAAAATTTATTTAGGGAACTTCAGCCTTGAGCATCTAGTTCTTGGAGAAAATTGAGCAATTATCCATCTATTTATTTATTTATGAATAGCAGAAAGCATTTCCTACATGTGTGAGAACCAGGTTAGCACACTGTTATACCCACAAGCTCTGAATCACATCTGGCATGACAATTTACAAGTTGCAAGAAGCAACTTAAAGATATTTGTACGAGGTACCTGGGATTTACAGAAATTAATTCTTTGCCCTACAAAATGTTTGGCCTTTAAAAAAAATCAGTGAAGGTTTTCTCATTAATTTGAATGGAGGAAGGATCAAGACTACTGTTTTCAAAAGACAATATGCAACTATCTAGACCTAATAAAAGAAAATTAGTCATGCTGTTGCAATGAAGAGCTGAATTTTTAGAGCAATTCACACAAAATAGGAAACAAAGAAGAGCTTTCTGTCAACCAGCACTCTTCAGAGTTTATAGATGCTACTCTGGATTTTCATCTGTTTAAATGAGATTAAAATCTGATGGTCTGAGTGCAAAAAAGTGGTGTTATTCATGATTTTCACAAACTTTGTTCACAGGAGACATGGTTTAAAAATAGACCCTTAGAGGTACTTTCTCTCCACAATTTTAGAGTCATTTTACAGGTGTAGCAACTACACTTAAATCCTCCCAAGAAGAGACATCCTGGAACACAGATAGGACTTGAATAATTTCAGTCCTCTGATGTTTAACCAAGCAGCAGGATAATGTAGATGCTTTGCACTCTGTGGAAGAGCTTTTCCTTCATTAAACTTTAAAATATCTCGAGATAATATTTATGCCTATACATGTTTTCTTCATTTTAATAAAGTGATGCCACAGTAAATATGGTGAGCGATAGAAACAATCAGGATGAACATCACTGTACTAATTAAAATACTCTCCATCATACAATATTGTGTTGTTCAGAAAAGCCCATGGGATTTTGCTGCGAAGTTGAATAAAACTGTTATTTCACTCATAGACATCACACAGGTGCACCAAAATGCTCCTAACCACGTGTTAAGCCAATGAAAGAAGCAGCTTTGGTTGCAGACTTCGCCACACTAGCAACTTAGCCTAACAGAGGTTAGGTTAGGTTAATGACATCACAGCCCTTTGTACAGCAAGATGCCTCTTGGGCTGTTTTTTCCATGCCAGTTGTTGAGAGTTTTATCCCATGCACTAAACAGAACAATTTTGTTACTCTCAGTGCAGTAATACGAAGCTATTGATTCTCTCTAGATTTGTTTTGGAGAAAGCCTCTCATCTTTCCTCATTCCCATACACATGACCCCTCTGCCCCAAGGCATCGCAGATCAGGAAACCAAACTTAGCAGAAGGAAAGCTGAAGTTTTCTTTGGCAGATTTGCCAAGATACCCTAACTAAAGGGGTCAGTGAAAGTCTCTATATTCCCATTGATCTACAAGCCACAGTTCCCAGGACCCTTGAAGAAACATCCAGGGAAAGCAAAGAGCTCTTCAAGCTGCTTTTCGCTCCCTTGCAGCTCCAAGCCCCAGCTGCCACACTGGGGATGGTAAAACAAAGGGTAAGTCCTTCTGGGCAGACAGTCTGATTGTGCACTGTGGAGATCTGGTCGTGCACAGGTAGTCAGGATAGGACAAAAAGTGAAGCTGATTTTGTCAAGCATCACTGGAGAACACTTCAGGGTGCATGAAGGAGCACCTACTTCCCATGACCCACAGGCCACCGTGGGGGCAGACAACACATGACAGCTTCCACTATCAAATCAACTATTTGACTATGACTGTTATAATCAGAAATGTTTGTTAGAATTACAGTTCCATTTAATTTATTATCAGTGCCCTCAGGAGCCAGGACCACACATCAGCCCCTCTGGGGCCATCAGCCCCTGTCTCAGGATTGGCACAGTAGGGCACACAACCATGCCATGCCGATGGGCCCCACCAAGCTGGGCCCACAACCCATCCCAGGTTCATTTCATCTCCAGGGAAGTGCCTGATCTCAGGGCTGGGACTGCCCTCAGCTCTCTAGTCTCCATGAGGATTCCTCCTGCTTCCAATCCCCAGGAAGTAGCCACCCATGCAGTGCCTTGGCATGTATTTCCTTAATTGTCTAATTTACTGCTTGTAATCACAGTTGGGATTCGCTTAAGAAATTGCTTGTATTTTAAAAGTTTTTAATTTTCATTGATCTCCGTATGCGCACGTAGTAACTTAAATTTGTGCTTCCCTTTTCCTACAGCATATTACAAAAGCTCTTTTACCTTATGCTACAGGACAGAGAAAAGATAAAAAGGGAATCAGCATGTTTATTCCTGAGAAAAGAAGGATTGTAGAAAAACAAATGCTCCCCTAATGTCTCTCCTTCACAGTTAAGAGAGTCATCATACTCTCCAGTGATCCTGACCCCAAGCACTGGGATGTCAGGCTCAGCATGACTGGGAAAAAGTTCTTGTCTGAAGCTCCCCTTGAAACTTGATTAAACTATCAACTCAGTAAGGACTAGGAGTAAAACAACCAGAAAAAGATTGCTGTCACAGTCTTAATAGCTGGCAGTCAGGAGTGTCCTGAAGTTTTCCGAGAAGCTATGGCAAAAGAGACCAGGGGGTACTGGATTTGACCAAACATCCTTTTCTCTGTGATCCTGGGAGGTGGTGGGGTCAGTTGTACCCTCATTCTCTTTTGCTTTCTATTGGCTTACACCAAGAGGAGCACTCTCCAGAGCTAACTCCAGGGAACCAGCCCCCCAAACCCTGTCCCTGAAATTTCTTAAGGGTAATGTGTGAAAGCAATTGTGGCTTCTCCAGGGAAAGATCGTTACATACTATACAGTGTTCGTAGACATTTTCTCTGTCATAATTGTCAAACAAACTTTCAACATACCAGACACATTTCTTCAATGGTTACTGTCACAAACCTAATCAGCTGCATACTATGTTGGCTGAAGGTCTCAACCAAATAACAATTTTCATTGATTTCCCAGCTTTTGATTAAAACCCTAAAACTTTTCATACTGCAATTTTAATCAACAACTTTGGGGAAAAAACTCACATTATTTCTAATAAAGGTCCCCTTAGAAGATTTCAAAATCTCTGCTCAACCTCTTAAACATTTGGCACAGCACATCTTTGCAAGCATGAAATTATTACTCTGCTTGCCATGGTTTCTTTTAATATGCTATTATACAAGACTGTTGTACTTTGTCATTTGTAGCACATTACCTCAGACTGGTTCAGGTACAAAGATGGACTTCTGGGATGGTCAGGGGAAAGGAGAGCCTATCATATGAGGAGACAGAATGAAGAGCTTGGCTTGTTTAGCTTGTCAAAATAAAGGCTGTTAAGGGATCCAGTTGCTGTGTATAAATATATCATAGAGGTAAACAACAGGGAGATGGGAGATCCATTTAAATTAAATGACGACGTTGGCAAGGGAACCCAACAGCACAAATTGTCCAGAATTTAATCTATGCTCACTTGGAGCAATGAGACTTGGGAACAATTTTCCCATTGGAGGAACCGCAGCAAAAATCCTAACTGCACTCAGAGTGGAACTTGATAAGTTTATGAAGGGGATTATAAAACCTGTTTCCTGCAATATTATGACAATAGATTTGGTGACACATTAGGTCCTTTCCAGTCCTGTGTTCCCATATAAAGCTATAGCATATCCCGCAGATTCTATAACCTTCAACCATGCATGCTTCAAAACAAGATATGCCAGAATACTTTATCTGCTTCAAGCTATTTAAAAACAAAACAAATCAAAATTCCCAACCAAACAGTTCAATTTAGTAAGTGCAATTTTTCAGGGTAGGGATAAAACTTCAATACTTTGCTCTCCCAGAATGGCAATAAATTCAATAGAACCCAAATATATTACAAAACAAACATATATTACATTCAAGTGTCCATCACTGAAATGCATACATTTATTGATAATTAGTTCTACTTGTCATCCAGCACTGTTCAGCTTTATTACAATTTTTATAAAATATTTTACCCATGGCTTCAAAACCTTTGCAGCTGAAGTTCAAGTGTTATTTATGGTATTCTGCCCCAAGCTATAAATTAATTAAGGACAAGAACATTTCTGTGCTGATGCATTTTATGTTGGAGGGTATCCAAAAGTTATAGCGAAAGGAAAAGAATTATGATGGTTTTGAATTTACATTGGTCATATAATGGGTTGTGCATATGAGAGGAAAGACTTTTTTAAAACACAGAGCTGTCTGGTTTTGGAGATTGGGGGGTTTTTTTCATGTTTAAAAGATTGCTTATGGTGAGCTCGAAGTAAAAACCCATTAACTTCGGAACAGAAGATTTCTTGGGTTAAAAAAAAAGAGTTTGGAAAACATCTACTTTCACCAAAAGCAGCAAAATGTTTACATAAAAAATAATTTTCAAAAAATATTTCTTTCTAAATGTGTACCTATACACATACACACAAACAGAGCCCCCCCCAAATGGGACCAAAGTATAGCCATGGTGGTATTACATATATTTTCACTTTCCTGTAGCTCCTATTTGAATTTTTTTATGGAAATGCCAGCATGCCATCTTCATATAAAGTGTACTAGCACACTGAAGGCAAATTTTACTATGAAGATACCCCCCAAATTACTATAATATTATATCTTAGTGCAATTAATAGTGTCATATTCTGATTACTCTCACCTAATGTGGCTTCATAAACCTAGCATCAGTTTTGCTGGTTGAATCAGCAGTTCATTGTCTTAGCCAGCCAAGTCTCTCCACTTTCTTGTGAACAATGCTAATTTCAGCTCTTAAGATTCAGCATTAGATGATCAGGAAGAAAGGATCCAACAGAATGGAAAACATTTCTCCATTGCCATCAGTTAATGGATGGCTTAGGATCTGAATTATTGGCTTCTCATATCTTACATAAAAACTCTTTTGAAAGCATTCTAAGCTTCTGTCTTTAATCAAGGGTGGTGAAAATCAAGAGCCCATTTACATATGTGTTTGCCTACATAACTTTGCATGCATTTCTTTTTTTTGTTGTTGTTTTTACCATGTGCACATTTGCTCATGTATTGTGAAGAAGCACCCACCCATTCATCTTCTCTAGCCTCTTCTTATTCAACATCCTTTCTTGATGCCTCTTTACACTTTTTTTCTCTCAACTAAGGAATCACCATTTCACTTTTGACTCCGACAGCACTAGTGACTTTCATCTTAGCCTCTGTTTCCATTCCTGTTTGTGCTGGTTTTGGATGAGGTAGAGTTAATTTTCTTCACAGTGCCTAGTGTGGGACTGTGTTTTGGATTTGTGCTGGAAACAGTGCTGATAACACATGGATTCATTATTGCTGAGTAGGGTGTACACAGACAGGGTCAAGGCCTTTTCTGCTCCTCCTGCCACTGCACCAGCAAGGACGCTGGAGGTGTAAAAGGAGTTGGGAGGGGGACAGCTGACCCCAACTACCAAAGGGTAATACACTACATACAGTGTCAAGCTGGGAAACGAAGAAGGAAAGGGGACGCATTTGGAGTGATGGTGTTTGTCTTCTCCAGTAACTATTCCCCATGGTGGAGCCCTGACTTTCTGGGAATTAGCTGAAAACTGGCCTTCTGATGGGAAGTGTTGAATGAATTCCTGGTTTTGCTTTCCTTGCATGTGTGGCTTGTGCTTTACCCGTTAAACTGTTTTTATCTCAACTCACAAGTTCTCTCACTTTTGCACTTCTGATCCTCTCCCCCATCCCACCAGTGGCAGGGGAGGAAGTGGCCGTGTAGAGCTGAATTTCCACCTAGGGTTAAACTATGACACCATGATATATGATGAAGGATTCAATCAGAAAAATATGCATTTTTCAAGTTCCTGATTTATCTCAGCAGTCCCCATGACACATAGAAGTCAAAACAGTCTTGTTTTCTCCTTAACCAGATACTTTCATCTCACGCAAAATTAGTTCTTCATTTGAACAGAAACAGTTCACATGCTTTGAACTCTTTCAGAAACAAATTGGTCATGAATAAAAGGGGACTGATGACTTTTCAGAAGGCTGATATTCTGAAACATTTTCTCTTACATGGGGGAGATGTCCTTGCTATTTTTAAGAGAAAACTTGATCCATATTCAAAAGAAAAGTTACGTACTTTCTGACACTAGATTCTGAATTTACACATCAATAATCCTGAGAAATTCTGAGGAAAATGCTAATGGGGCACATTATTTTGTTCATGTTTGTTTATCAGATTCAAGAGATAGCTTCACCAAAGAATCTCCAGCACTGTAGGTTTTAAGTCCTCATTACAACTGGCCTAAATATAGTAGAGCCTCCATAAGGATTGCTAGTTTCTGTGCTCCTCTGAAATATTAGTAAGAAACAGTATAAGGAAGGTCAAAAAATGTATGGTACTAATTCTAGATTTAGAGCCCTGGGCAAAAATTTCATGTACAGTTTCTTAATTCATTTCCTGTGAAAGGCATATCTGTTCTCAAGAATCTCTCAGAGTTATCAGATCATTTCTGATCTGATATCACAGTGGGCAGGGAGTATCTGCCTTTATCTTTCCTTGCTCATATGCAGCTCAGGGATCTGGGCTCCCCAGGGCTCCAGTACTGACTGCCTCCCGTCCTGGCTGTGTCTGGGAAGGAAGCCAGGAAGGTGGGTGACATTGAATCTTTCAAACACATAGAGTTCTAGAAGAAAACTAGTCTATGCTCCTGTTATGTGGCACTTGCTCTCTTTTGATTGTTATTTCTGCTTTCCATGGGCTTTGATGCAATCTCCACTGACAGACAGAACAGGACAGTTCCTCACAGACTGAGTAGCAGATCTGCAGAACGCCTTGTCCATGGATGCAGAAGTTAACATGTCTTGGAAGGAGACATCAGAAATCCTTGGAAGAAATACTCACTTATGGTTGCTAACCAGATAAACCACATTGGGTTTGGGCAATCTCTTAAACTGAAAATTGATGGAGGCAGGAAGAGTGCTCAGGGGAAGTTTCAAATCCTTGCCATGCCCTTGCCCTCCCCTGCTAGCAGCTTTCAGCTGCTGGTTTGCGTCCTGGTTGGTTTAGTTTCTTGTCCAGAGCAGAGCACAAATGCACTCCCCAGCTGCTGCTAATTATTCTGTGCAGCTCCCCAACTGCACTTTACTGAATTGGAGGGGTTGGCACAGAAAAGTTGCAAGGCTTAAACCTCACCTTGGGAAAACGAGTCGGTGGCTTACAACTAACTTAGTAAACTTCTTTCTCTTCATCTGATTGCTTATGATAGGACATGGAACTAAAACTGAAGGACTTGATGCTCAGCTATTTTAAATGACATGGTTTGGCTGGGACCTTTGAAAGAAGGTTTCTTTATCCCACCATAATTCTGACATGAAAAGCATATTGTTATCTCACCCAGGATGGTTTATTGAACTGTTTCATTCATATACAAAAGACTTCTATTTTTAGAAGCAAAACTGTAACTCATACCCTACAGCAACAAAAGCTAACTGTATCCTCAGAAGTAGTACACAAAAAATTATAGTATCTCCCAGCAGGTGCTCTGAAACTGACTTATGTTAGTCTTAAACCACAAAAAAATTGTTGTCATTACTAAGCAGATCAAGTGCAAAAGCTGTTCTTGCAAAACGGTAACTAATGGGCCTAAAAATAAGAACAGAACAGCAGGGAACTGCAAAACGTTATCTCAAAAGTACTTGCCTCACCCTTAAATTAAATCCAAAATCAACTCTTCTCATGAACTGAAAGAAGGGCAAAGCATGCTGCTTATCGCTGAGCATGTGAACAAATTGCATGCCATGGCTCAGATGTCACAGCACTCTTTTCAATAACATTTTTAAGCTTTCAGTAATGCCTCAAGCACCTAAAATTAAAGGTGAATATCTTGAACAGCAAGGATTTTAATCTTACATGTATTTAGAGATTTATATTTGTTGATGTAATAGTTATTCCTCAGAAACTTTTCGGCTGAATTAGTGCTGAAACTGAAAGTTTTTGAACAATCCGTATCCAAATTTTTGTAAAGCAAAAAAGACTACTTAAGATAACAGTACTGGAAACATGAATTATGTTTCCAGAGCTACAATTTAAAACTGTATTGAGTTGCTTCTTAATTGCACAATAATCTTACATCTGCAATCATTAGCAATGTTCAGGCTGCATTTCACAACTAAAATTCCACATAAGCGTACTTTAAAAATTATCTCTTCTTTCACTTAGGCATTTTGTTCAAGAATCCTTTTCTCACGGATGAGTTAGTAAAATATGCATCACTCAAAGTTCTGTTAAGAATGCAGCCTCTGCTCTGCTTTATGTTAGATGATTTCATCAGCTCTTGGAGAAGGATTTGAACAGGCATGTTGGCAGATAAACGTCCTCTTGGTGTGCTTTAAAATCGTGATATATTAATTTCAAATTTTAACAAAACATGCATTGTACATGGATCGTTGGAAAGTTATGTAAGAGGCGTGTTCTTTTTACTTCATGCTATCACTTTAGGATGTAGTTGCCTTTGAGTTTCTGCTTCATGAATAACAGGAACAACTCCTGGAGCTCTAAGGCACCACCAGTGAGTGTCCTTTCACAGGAGAGGAAGGTCAAGGAGTTCAGCCAGCATTAAATACTCAGGAGCTGCTGCAAATCTCAATGCTCTACTTCTGCATGGAACTGTGTAGAAAGCCCTACAAGGCCTAGTGCCCTCACAACACAAAAGTTATGTGCTCCATTCTGCTGAAGCCAAGGGTTCAAAGTGGTTATTTGAGTTTCTGGTTGGTTTGTCGCCTGTTTATAGTTCAGTTGTTGATGCATCAAGAATTATTTTTTTTTCTGACAGGGCTGAGAATTGCCTGTATGAGTTTTTTATGTTACTCACTGAACTGTTGTTCAATAAAAGACAGTCCTCAAAACCCACATATGGTTAAAATAAACTTTGCTGGCTTTTTTTTTTTCTTGCTCACATGTTGCCTTTTGAAAAGGCAATAGTTTTGGGAAATCCTGTGCACACTTGTGCCTGTAGCTGTAAGCATTCTTTGTCCATGAGGAACTAAGAAGACCCAATGAAGTGTTATTAGCTTTGACTCATCTGACCAAAGTATCATCTGCTGTGCTCATTAATTACAATAGTTCAGGTGGAAACACCAGTCCCCGAGATTTCTTATAATTGTTTGGGTTTTTTTTTTTTTTCTTTTTTTTTTTCTTTAACTCATCTAATGAAAGGAGAACAAGGAAACAGACATTTGCAGAAGAACAGTAGAAAGCAAAGAGGTGCATGCAGAGGAGATATACTAAAATAATGCCTAAGCAGCTAACTATAAAAATCAGTTTAAACATGTGCCACAAAATTTTTTCCAATGTTAGAATTTTGCAGTGTTGGAAGTTCAAAATACACTTGGGAAGCAGTCACTCTAGCTGTAATCTTAGAGAAGTCTGATCCAATAACAATAAAATATATCTTTATAATGCAGAAATATTTTATATGCTCGTTCAGATGATCCCAGGCATTTGATGTGTTCAGATGAGTATGACATAATGCTTATGTCCACATTAGGAGATTAAACAGTGCCAGTCCTTGGTCAAAACTTCATCATGGACAAACCAGTGGTCTTCCCAGAATGGTCCCTGGTTGGGAACCAGCCTAGCCAGGGTTTGGCAGCCTGGACATAGTCAACCTATTTTGAAGGCTTAGGTTTAATAATGTAGGTATGAGCAGCTGGTGACAACTGGACTGAGGGTCAGAGACGCAGCACTAGCACTGTCTAATTTTCTAAAA
Organism: Empidonax traillii; assembly: GCF_003031625.1. NCBI lineage: Eukaryota > Metazoa > Chordata > Aves > Passeriformes > Tyrannidae > Empidonax > Empidonax traillii. Next base: position 287,006 of record NW_020955541.1, on the reverse strand, counting down.
ATAGACGTAGCCAAAGTGTCGCCCACACATTTTTGACTGTTTTCCGTATGGCTGTTACCACATTGCTTTCAAACAAGGAGAAAACTGTGAGAAGTGGAAACTTGTATTGTTGCTTTACAAAACCACAGCAGAACTGCAAAGCCCTGACTTTTGAGAGGAGGGCAAGCAAGCGAGAAGCACTAAGACAGATGGCACAGTCAGATGGAATGAATTCCTGAGGGGGAGTGCAGCAGAGAGAAAAGGAACAGTGAGCATAGTCAAAATATGGGAACAGCAGCTGCCATAGCTGTTTCTGCGAGAGTAAAGCAGGTTGAGCAAATTGCCTTAGGAGCCTGCCCTGTTTCCAAATCCAAAAGGCAGAACTAAGAAGACAGCTTTGAAGTGAGTATGGTGCCATGTAGATGGGTGAGGTTGGAGAGTTGAAGCATTAAGAGAGGGATTGGAGATGAACACTTCCAAAGCTCACAGCTCAAATATCAGCTGAGGTGGACACTGGGACCCAGAGAGAAGTCCAGCTTGCCTGCCAGGCAACGGTGAATGCTAAACAGTGCAATGACACATCTCAGACCACAGAGAGACATGAACTGAGATAATTCTGGTTCCAAATGTGAGTCAGCTGAAGATCCAGATAAATTCCTAATAAAAGCATATTTACACTGGCAAAGTGCCAGTGTGATTGCTGATTACTCTCTGACTTCCCGCAGGCAGTGTTTCCATCCCATAGCAAAGGGTGACGGACAATACCTATTACTGGCAAAGAAATCCTGACAAAAGTATCATAAAAGGGCTAGCACTCCTCCCTGGCGGCAAGAGTAATCATGCTATCCGTGCATCTTTTCCCACTGTGGCACAGGCTCTGCTGAGAAAAATATTATTGAAATAGAAAAAACAAGAGCTTTCCTCTCAGTTCTTTTTGTGCCATAGGCTGTAGCATCGGATGAAGAAGTAGCTGTGGGAAGAGTATTACTTAACTCTGTATCTGCGACATGGAGGTGCTCTCTGGAAACGGCATATGCCTAAGCCAGCCACAACTGGTGAGATGTGAGGAACTGCAACAGCATTTAGCATACACAGGGTATTCTGAAAAGTTAGCTAAAAATCTCTACCAGGTATCCCTGGTGAAATTCTTTCCAGTGGCTCTTAGCCTGGCATAATTTTCACAGGGATGGCAAAAGTCAATTCCCAACCATGGAGCAGTTTCCTGGATGAATTATGATAGATCGCTCCGGAACACGGAGACATTAAAGCTCTTCAGTAAAATGGTTATGGGATTGTTTTCACATGGGCAAACAACTCATTCTTGGAAATGCTCAAAGCATTCTAGCTGAAACTTCCAAAAACAATTCAGGCTCAGCCAGACATCCAGCCTGAACAACCGAAGTTTGGCAAAGCTGTAAACAACTGGGCTACAAGACCAGATTTTTAATGAAAAATGTCAGACTTAGGTTGTTTTGTATCAGTTTGCTCTGGAGTATGCCTTCTCTTATATATCCCAACCTAACATTGCATTTGTAAATCAATTGGCAAATCTGACTTATAGTGTTTTAATATGGCATTTAGTATCTGCTCACATTTATACATTGCTAATTCCCAGTTGATTAGCTATATCTTGCCAATAATAAAACAAAACTTCAGACTAAGATAAATTCTTCAAATGCCTCTATTAACAGAGTTGTAGGTTATTTTATAGATCGGAGAAATCTGTGTCAACCACACAAAAGTATCTAAATGGAACACCTTCATTTTTCCCTGTTTTATTTTGACTTTTAGGAAGGACTCAGAAAGAAAATTTAAGAGGAAGCTACTGAAGCAGTTGACTTAGATCTCTTTCTAGAATTAAACCAGAGACTCAAAATGTACCTAATGTTGAGAAGACTGTTTATCCACAAATCCATTCCCTCCCTTCTGCATTCTAAAAGAAGCCTTTTTTAAAATGCTAAAAATAAAACCAGAGGTTTTATTATAAAAGGTAATATATTTTTGTTTGTAACTGAAACATCAGAAATAGTGTCTGTTTTGACTTTCACAATCTTATTCTTGGTGGAAATCATGGTTTCTCAGACAGTACATGAAAAAAAGACACGATCATGATCGGTGAGCCGACATACACAGCACATTCTCAGAGATGCCTCAAGAAATTTCTAAATATTCTTTATAATTATTTCAACCAAACTTGGTAAGTCTTTTTCTTTATTTTATCTTGAAATTATCTATTCTGGCAACATTCACAAGATATGTAAAAAACCCATAACATCTGCAATTTATGTTTTCCTGCCTGCAATGCTCCAGGACAGCATTTTTAAGATGAACCAATCTGACACTGCTAAACTTTTCTGCAGTGATGTCCTTGGGAATTTTGACCCACTGGCTACAATGGAGTTTTAATGCAAGCTGTTTAAGGCAGACTTGTTTCCATTAAAGAAAGCGTTTGGAGGGGTTACACAGATGAAATCCTACTCCTCAGTGTTAGAATCCAGACCATTGCCCTGAACTGCAGGACAGAACTGCAAAGTTTGTGCCATCTTTGAAAAACCTGTGGAAGGAGAGTTGTACCAAAGAAGGCAAAATAAACCAATTATAATACAATAGTACCTACACTAGGTATTTCTTGAACTGTCAAAAGCTACATAATCTAGTACCATCACTTGACTCACTGAAAACCTCGGTTCACTGCTTTCTTCTTAGTATAGTGACACCATATTATTTATCTGTACTGGTAGATTTTTTTTTTCTCAGTGATGGTTTTGTGCTTGCTTAGGTTCTCTCTATGCAGAGAAAGGGGAATATGAGCTTAATACCAATGCTCTCCAGCACTAAATCAGTTCCCATGGGCTCTAGAGAAAGACACCTGCACATCATCTCCAAAGGCTCAAGGATGTGCTTTTCTCGCTTAGCCCCTGGTGTTACACCTACACAACCATCCTGCTGCCATCCTGACTGTTCTTCTGGAAGAAGAACAGTCTGATTAGAGCCTGCAGCTGAAATTATGCTAGGCAATTTCTTCTAGTAAAGAATTCATACTGTCTGAAAGCATGGGATTGAGTACTCTGAAGCAGGTTTGGGTCAAATTTGGTATAAAGTTTCAGGGAAACAAGAAATGAAAATGGAATATATGAACTCCAGAAACAGTTTCTTTTGCTGTTTCTGATCTTTTTTCCTCACAATAAGATCACAAGAAGTCAGAGGTACTGAGTGAAGTAGAAAAATTATTAGAAAATGGTTTCTCTGCCTTTTTCCCCACATGTCCCAATTCCCTGTCAAAGCCCAGTAGTGTTTTAAATTCTTACTACACAGAAATAAACTTTCAAATTCTACGTATGATTCAAAATGGGTATTTGAATAAAAATACATGAATTTTGGATCACAGGGAATAAGAACAACTCTATGACTTCGCATGGAGCTTTGGGTCTTCCCAAGTGCCTGCTCTTAATCCAACGAATATTTAGATATTTCATACAAAATCAACTTTTTTTCTGCAAAATACTTTCCTGGGAGGTGGATGACTGTGTTTTAATGCCTATACTGTAGCAATAAACTATTCTAACCTTTTCCTTTCTGTGTTGTTTTGGTTGTTTTTTGTCATGGTTCCAAACTCCCGCTTGTCTTCCTGTTCTTTAAGTTTTGATGGAAGAGCCCCAAAATAAAATCCGTATTTTGCAATCTAGTAAAATAGTTAATCCAAACAAAAACTAATGGGCTGCACTGCAGTCCTGGAAAAACATAGCAAAGCATTTAACTCTTTGTTTGTTTGTTTTAAATTCAGCCATCAATCAAAAAAAGTACAGATACATCATAATTAATTTTCCTGAGAATTCCTTTGAAGGGCTAACTGAGCAATGCCTCCTTTTCACTTTTCTCTTTGTGTCTCTCTCTTACTGTTGGCTACTTTTGCAACCAATCCTCCAGCTTCTTTTTCTTTCTAACAGACTCAGATGTTGAGGGACAGAACTGGGAGTACTGTAACTGGTCTTATTTTCTCTGGGAGAAAAACAGTCCCACGTTTGTAAAAAGTTCCTTTTATGGGTCAGTCACCACAGTATTACCAAATGATTGATTATTACATGAAAACTTCTATGAACCAAGAGATCTAAACCTGTTTCCTAGGGGATTATACACTAAAATAGATTAAATTTTTTTCTATATTGACCACAGTAACAAATACAATTAAAACAAATATATAAGGTGACTATAAAATGTAAAATATCAGTTGACATACTGCAGAGTTACATACACAAAAAATACTTCTATATGGAGACTCAGGTGCCTATTTTCTTATGCATGGGAGAAGAGATGAAGGAAAAGAACAGGAGCTGTTGCTGTGCCATTAGCAACCATGAAATGGCTGATGTGCTCTGCAGCATATGACCCAACTGCAGCCCTTTTTCCGCTGCTCCGTCACAAGTGACCAGTAGGAATAATTGTATCATTACAGAGTTGCACTGTGATGCAGGTAAAGCCACAAGGAAGGTAACATTTTCAGTCTAAGTAAGGAGCCTTGAGACAGAGTTGATGTTGGGGTGAACCGAAATGTTATCTGTCAGCTGTAGCTGTCAGCAAAAATATTAAAGAAAGAGCAGCTGCATCATGCCACAAGCAGGGGAGTGGAGCAGTCGTAGCTCCAAAATAGATTTTAGAGTCAGACAGAGTTTTCTTTTGGTGAACCTCAGTAATAGTCAAGGCCCATTTAATTTCTAAGTTGCTTGGAGCCAGTTGATAATGCTACTGATTTTAAAATGTTTTAAACAAAGGTTTGCAATGCAAATAAAGAACAGGTATTCAGAACAGGATGTACTAGAAGTTATGTTACTACCTCTATAAAAAGTAATTTTTCCTACTAATTATTTTCCACTTCTGTAGCTTTTAATTTGCCCTCACCATTTTATTGTGTAAATTCTGATATAAAAATATAATTGATGACAATAAAAAATCATAACCAAGTTTCTCAGCTGGAAGAAAAATTACTGGTTTATTGTAGCCTCTCTAGCATTTATTCTTCTTTTTTAGAATTATTTTCTTTTAAGATACTAAGTTATCCTGAAAATATTTATTCAAGAATAGCATCTTACATTCTTTTTTGGATTGTCATTAAAGAAAACAATAATAAGCAGCAGTTTCTTCAGGATCTTGAATTCCAAGATAAATGTAATAAAGCTTTTATTGTTTACTGCTTGGAAAAACTTATGCAACAGCAGAATATTGCTCTGATTTTTGAGCTGCTGCTAATGAAGTACAACCAGACAGGGTACGGTTGCCATGAGTCAGGAAATGTGAATGTTCCTGGACAGAGGCCAAGGGAGCTCATACAAATCAGAGATGAGATGTATATGCATCCTCTGGAGAAGATACACTAAGTTGTTTTGAAGCATCTCAAGCTGCCTGATCCAAGAAGCAACCAAATGACCACCCTGAAACAAGGTTACTAGCTCTCTGTTACCCAGTTCCTGATTTTTACACCAGGAAAACAAGAATGAAGTAGGCTGTCCAAGGAAACTTAGAGATTAGATATTGGGTTCAGCCATGACACAGTAGGCCCAAAACCCTGAGAGCTTAACTTTGCTCTTTTACTATAAAAAGAAGAAAACTCCTAAGTTAAAAAAAAAAAAACAAACAAACAACAAAAAAACCACAACACACAAACCACAACCCAACAACAACAACAAACCAAACCAAAACAAACAAACAAACAAAACCCCACGCAACCAACCAAAAACCAAAAAATCCCCTCTTGATAGGCTGCAACTTGCCACGAGACTTTAAACAAACCTTTTAATCTCATAGTCTGCTGAAGTATGGCATGAGTTTTTGGTAAGAGAACAGGTGCTACTGTTGTACACATGAGGAGAAGCTCCACTCTCCACAGTGTCAAATAATTTGCTGAAATGCTGGTACACTTCAATACTGCACCATATACAATCCCCTAGCATTATCTGAGCCTTTGAAATGTTGTTACTCTGTGTCCCTATTTTTTGAGTGAAATTAACTGGTTCCCTAAAGCTAGTGCTACCCTTTTAAATGATGCTGAGATCATTTAAAATGGTAGCACGGGTTTCTTTTCCTTTCCACATCTCTTTCTTGCAGCTGAACATAACCACCCCAGGAGACTTTGAGCTTTCACTCTCCCATACCCTTTTTTGGTAGGTGTATTGTCCTTATCTTCCCACAACCCTTTCCTGTGTCATGGCCCAAGGGAGGATTACAGCTTTCATTCCTCTCCCAGCAGAGCAGGACATGCAGACCAGTTTTCTGTGCTGGTCCACCCAGGTATGTGGGTGGCTGCTTGGACTTCCATATTTCACATCTTTTTCTTCAGAACTCTCACAATCAAGACCACATATGTAAGAGTGGCGCTCTGCCCCGCTCCCAAACTAGTCGTCCCTCCTATCTACTGGTATTGCCAACCATAGTATTCAGAATCCTGAGAAAATCCTCCAAAGATGTTTTTCAGGAGATTTTAAAGAAATATCTCATGGTAGCAGATCATCCTTAGGTCAGAAACTTCAACTTTCTTGCAGACATCAGTATTTTTTCTAATTTCCTCTGGTTTCAGTTAAAGCTGAGAGTTATGTAAGGCAACCTAATTCCTAGGGTAAATCCTTATCAAAAAGCTCAGTTCCTAAGAGAGTCATTTGAGCTGCCACCATTGCTTCAACAAAGCAGGCATGACTGGAGACCTCGGCTACCCACTGAGCCTGCAGGAGACAAGAAGCAACGTAGGACAGGTGCTTTCTCTTCCTCCAGTCAGTATGTGAGGTTTGTGCAGTCTCAGTCCCACAGTGGATCCAGAGCTGCCCCACCGCCAGCTAATTTGGGCAGTCATCTCTTGCCCACCCCTTCTCTCAAAGGTCCTTTTTCCTCCAAGATTTTTTCTTCCCCAGCAGCCTCCTTCTTGTACTAGGGAGCTTTTTCTGAGCACTCCCAAAATAACAACAAGCTCAGGAGCTGACAGCACCGTCTTTGCCCTGTGAATTACTTCTGGTAATTCTGAACCTGAGGGAATGCTTTTGTTTTTCCTGAAACATCTTAGTATTGACACTAGTTTGGTTTCTATTCTGGTTCTCTTCTTGAAGCTTCCTGGTCACATCCCCGATCCTTTTCCTTCCTTTTTCTGCTGTGCTTTAGCACTATGGCTGACTTCTTTTGACCCACAGCTAAGCTTCCCTCTGGAGAGCTCCTCTAAAAATACATATTCTTGTCACTCAGACTAATTCAGTTTCTATTGCTACTTCTCCCAGCAGAATCTGGTTTCCAAGGAGGGCTATTTAAGTCTCCTTATTCAAAGCTGTTGACATGATGTTCAATACTGCAACATCTCAGAGTGTGAAAGTCACTACTATGTTTATTCTTGTAACATTCCAGGTTGTTATTAAAAGTCCAGAAGTAAAACCTTGCTGAGAGTCATACAGGGAGTCCCTGATGTGAAAGCCAGCAATTTAACCAGATTCCCCTTCCCAGGTGACAACTACCACCTCACATTTTAAGGTAACATTATTTCAAAGGGATAAATAACAAAATTCAAATATTACATGAGTATTTTGGAGAGAGAACCTGACTTTAGCAAAGTGCCTCTCATGAATAAGGAATCTATCAGATGTCCTGTCACTCTTACAGCCTGTTTCCCACAGTGTGATTTAGTCTTTGCACAACCAATGCTGGATTAATTAACCCTCCTTGTGTGCAGTTATGGTTGCCTCATTTCTAGAAAGTCAGTGCTGTCTTGGAGAGATTTTGTGAGTTGACATCAATAGCCTGTAGAATTTTTCCCACTCTACTTATTCCTTAACAAACTATTACAACTCTTGTGTTATGTTAAGGATATTCACTGAATGTATATTATTCAGTTTATTTCTGAAATTTTCCTAGGTTTCTTTTGTGCTGAGCTGAGGAGAAACTCATTACACTGTCTATAGCTATCATGCATTTTTCTAGCACTTCATTAGTTCTCAGAGATCTGTAGTGATAAAGGTTGTGTGGCTGGTAGTGATACTGAATAGAGGCTAAAAATTTGTATTACTGCAGGGAATTTGTTTTCTTGGAATGAGGCAGCTGTGTCACTACCACAGAGAGGGCTCTAACAGTTCATCCTGGGCCCCCAAGTACCACAGCAATCCTTTTGTGTAAATCCTGTAAATCTCCATTTGCAAATACATCAAATTTTATATTGAAGGTACTTACATTGTACCCCCCCCCTCACCTTTCTGATAAAACGCTGTTCCAAAATAGTTGGGATTTAAGAACGTGTTCTCTAAAAGCAGTGAAATAAATTTAGCTAATTTCTTTCTCCAAGCCATAAGCTACTTTGGAAACCTTTGCCCACATGGATACGAGGCAGGTAGTTAAAGATGCTGTTACCTGGTAAACCCAGGGTTTAGAGGTTTAGCTTTAAAACACAGCTTCCTGGCCTCTTGCCAAAACACTTCTTGTCTGTCCTAGTTTGTTCGGGTGTCTTTCAAAGTATGATCCATTCTCTCTAAATCTTGCTAACTTTCTCATTAACTTAAGCCCCACTGAAGCATTAAAAAAAGCTGCAAGGGTATTTTGTACAACCTCTGTGTGTGCGTGCGTGTGTGTGTGTGTGTGTGCAAGACATTTCAGCTCCTCAAGTCCTCTCTGCATCAAGAGCTGAGTTTGCCCTAGACAAGTACAGTGGGATCTGAGACCTCTCACATCACCATCTGTGAGATTCCCCTAGTCTTCTTCCACCCATTTGTACTGATGACGGTAATATTTTGGTTACATTTCCAGTTTTAGGAACATTATTTTCTGAATTACCTGAAGAAGAATACCTGTCTTCAGTGGTAATTCTTACCAGGTATGAGAAACCCTAAATGGAAAGAATGCCACATCCCTTTGAGTGCCACAAGGCCTCTACTTTGTCCTTGTTTCATGTTACAGTAATCACTACCAGGCAATTTTAGATGCTTCCACACGGAGGGCTTTTCTAAACTAAAAGAGTGCAAACTAATCTCAGGTTAACCAGAACTCCATCTAGGAATCCTGTTTGCCATATGTGCATCATGCTCTGTTCCTGATTATGATACAATTGGAAAGAGATGTTCAGTGAGAAAAGTGAACTCAGCAGTGGAAGCAGTCTACAGAGTTTCCTTCCTCAAAAGTAGCACCTGTTTTTCCTTCCTTATTTGCATAATACTTACAATCTCAGTGCTAGCCTTTCAGCTTATTGGACTTCCTGGAAAGATTAGGATCGAATATACTTAACCTTTTTACTAACAGAATTGTTTTTGCAGAGAGATGGCACCTTAATGGGTAACCTGATTCTAAATGTTTGGCTTTCAAATAGAATGTGGGGGGGAGGAAAAGGAAGATGGTGTGCATTCTGAAAGCTGGAGCAAGCTTGGATAAAAAATTACATACAACATTTTTGGTCCTTATTATTCCTATTTTAGGACATAACCCCTTGAACATAAAATTAAACAAAAAACCCACTACAAATATCGATTCTTTTTTAATTTTGAAAGTGCTAAATACCTATTTGTGTTACTATCAGCCATCTCCCCAGCCATTTTTAATTCAGTGTATGTATTTTGATACACTAATTATCATCTCTGGCAAAATATTCCTTTGCCAGTCATGTCCAAAACTTTGTAATCCAAAGATCACAAAGATGTGAGACTGTAGAATAATTACAAATAAAAAATACTCAAGATGTATGAATATAATCAAAGCCCCAAGCAATCTGATTAGAATCTGGAGTTAGTCCCAACTTGAATGAGACCGGATGACCTCTTTTCACCTGAGTTCTGGTTCTGTAAATAAGCAGCACCTCTCATTCAGAGGATATGCCACTGTGACCCTGCCTTTTACTATCTGTAGCGCGATGCCTTTTGTGACTCAGATTCTCACTTCTGTCTCATGCCTTGGAAGCTGCAGTGGTTCCCATAGCCAGCTGCCTCGTAACACGTGGTTCCCCTGGCACTCAGGAGCTCTGCTGCCATGTATGTCCTTCTGTGCAGAAGGGACATCTTGTTCTGTGCTATGTCTAACATGCTTGAGGACATCGAGCATAGCTTCGGTCCCTTCCCTCTGTCTCCCGCCCAGAGTCATAAACTGGAATGTTTATTTTTCTCTAAAGAATTTTATCAGACTGAGGAACTGAAACCCTCATCAACTGGAATATAATTTATGTTTCTTTTCATTACAGAAGTCCTTTTTGAAGAATAAAAGGAGGAGGAATAACACACTATAGAAGAACTACTGTAACCTTACCTTAAAAGTTAGACTCAAGAGGTTTTGATATTACTTAGGGTGAGACAAGTCAGATTTGGGGGATAACTAGGAATGACAGACACAGGAACTGAATAACTTTAGCATGAGAAATATATGCTTAATTATATTTTAGACCAAAGCATTCATCATTAACCACATGTGCTTTCCCACCCTTTCATTTATGACCTTGCTTATGACTATTTTTATGGTCATTTTTTCAATAAAAAAATGTTCTTTGAGGCATATAACTAGATAATGTGAGGTTTTATGAATACCCTCTCTGCTACGTTCACAAATTTGAATTTGAGGACAAGTTGTGTATGTTTTTCTTCAGTGTATATTTGTTGTCACAGTAACTGCAGTTTTCCCAATAAATGGAAATTGCATCGTTTCCTCAGCATTCAGGTTATTGCACTGAAATAGCATCATGAACTCACCATTACTTCTCCCTTCCTGTTGTCAAGATCTTGTTCAGTTACAGAAACAGGCATTAAAACAGGTTCGTTTAGATATGTGCTCATTAGAAAGCTGAAGCAAGACTGCTTAGCCCCATTACATGACTCATGCCTGTGTGGGAAAGACCTTATTTTCACAGAGATCTCTTAGATAAACAAGGCAAGTTGGCAGCCATTCGATTACACTGATGCAAGCAGTCTCCTGCTTTCTGTTGCATTCATTTACTTTGTATTTTCTGAAAAATGCAAGCAGGCTGATAAACTCCAGTGAGAATTCTTGTACCAAGGACACATGAGTTTTCATTTTCAACTACATTTTTTATAATAGGACCAGCCTTGAAATCAGTTTCTAAAAAAATCCTTTTCTGTTACTCCAGTAGAATCCATTTTTTTTAATCAGGTTTTTTTTTTAAAGTTTGTTAGTGGAGCTGTAGCTCTTGCTATCTACAGCCATAACACACTAGTTAGTTAGATGCCTCCCTCCTGCAAACCCACAGTCCTCTAAATACTGTGGACTTCAGATAGAAAATGGATTTATCTTCCAAAATATCACTTTTACATATGCGCTGGAGCAGACTTTTGAACAGCACAAATCACAAAACACTATACTCTTTGACACCATTTCCCCAAAAAGGAAAAGCAATGAAAGCAGCTCTTATTGTACTAAAGAGCACTGAAAGTGTATAAATCAAACTGGAAAAGTTCATTGCAAATTCATTGAGCGTTTTGCTCTTGTTCTGAAACCCCACTGGTCTAAATCTGAATAATTCTGGCCACATCTTTGACAATTAAGATTTTAATTGTCATTTTATCAGCTTTGAAATGAAACTCACTTGGACAAAGTACAGCAGCCTTTTAGATTCACACACCCCTTTGCTTCTGTCAGCACACAGCAACCAGACGGGTTGTCCATTTAAGGGAAAAAGTACAAGCTCCAGCCTATTTCCCCGTACTTCGGATGTGTTTGTCCCACTCCTTCAGCAATGCACTCTGTAATGCCAAAAAAACATTTCCTTTCTTACAACGGTCATACACACATGCACACGCATATGTACACTCCCTATTGAGTTTTAGTTAAGCTTTTAATTGTAGGAATTGTCTCTGTATGTATTTCTGAGGGTGTAAAACATTGTGGAGGAGGGCACAATCTATGTAATCTTACATATCATCTTTAGAGCTACAATTTGTGTGCTTTGCTTGTGGATTTAGATTTAGAGATATAGCCCAGCCAAAGCAGAATGAGAATGAGAGGGCAAAGCCATCTTGAATTAAAAAAAGCACAGCTATCCCAACATAGGAAGACTTTCTGTTTGCACTGATATTAGTACTTATTTTACTATGATGCTAAGAATAAAAAGTAATATAGAAAGTACAGATGATCTGCAGAAGCAGGAGGAGTAGCTGACGAGACCCAAAATAAAAGGAAAAATTTAATCAGGTACCCTGAAAGGCACGATTTTCAGAAATACATTAGATGTCCCACAATTTTCAACATGATCAGAGACTCACACTATTTCTTCTGACCAGGACACAGGCCCAGTTGTTTCTGTCCTTTGGACACCTAACCTCAAAGCATAACTATAGGACTGTTACAAGTTCTAGTAGCACTAAGTTGGTACAAATACTAGGTACTAAATAGAAAAAAAGAGGTTAAGAAATCGTAATATTTTATAAATTGTTTCCCCAGTTATCCAATATCCTCCAAAATCAAGAGAAGTCCATATTCCCAAAATAATTACTAGTGTTCTGGATAAAATTAGGAAACAACTTTCAGTAGGAAACACTGAGAGAAATGAAAAAAGTCTAGAAATTAAAAGAACTACAATAAGATGGCAAAGCTGAAAAGTTTAGGTGTTTGGGCTTCTGAAACTATTCTATAGAACAGAATATCCTTATTTTATCACGTACACTATTTTATCTTCCCAGCTTTCAGTTCTTAGCCTAGATTTTATATACTAAATATTTTTGGTGAAATAGGAAGTATGAATAGATTGAGTTCCATTTCCTTTGTGTTGTTGTTTCATCTGGCTTCTTCACAAATATTCACTCTATTTCTCCAAATTGCATTTTAGAGATGCACTCCAAATTCAGTTTATGTATTCAGATTGCATGGCAAACTGCAATGACAGACCTTGAGAAAGGAAGGTAAGAAACAGGAAACTGGAGGAAAAGTAAAATGTTTCTTAGGAAAAAAAAATGTATGGACAGGAATGTAGATGATCCATTTTGTTAAATGCTCTTGAGGGGACTGGAAATTTATCTGTTAATTACTGAACACTAAAACCTGATCTTATTAAATTCAAAGGAAATCTCACTGTGAGTTCAGTAGCATAAGCCGACCTCTGACTGGCACAGCTCTGAGGCTTAATTTCTTAATGTCTGCCTGTGGGTACATCAGCAGAATTAGGCAAGATTACCAAAAGCCTTAAATCTAGCACGTGTGGAATCTGTGCTAGCAGAAAGGTCCTGTATCAGGAGAAATTTTACTGACACACCTTTTAGTATGGAAATGGCTACAGTGGTGAAATTGTGAGCCAAAGGAGCAAAACAGGGCATACTACCAAAATAGAGGTTTCCTAATTTACTAATGCTTACTCCACAAGTTGCTTCCAGGCAGCACATCTGTATCTTCAGGAATCCTACCTTGGTTCACATAGCTCTGTTAATATTAAAGTTCAGTCTTTCCATGATATTAGTGTCAGATGCCACAGTGAGTGGCACAATAGAAAACTCTGATGTTCTTACATCAATCTCTAGCATAGGGGATGGGCCAGTTAACACCAGAGGTGAAGGTTAATAGTCTACCAGATATGAGAGGGAGAGGTATAGGAAAATCAAGGCATATCTAAGCAGGCGCCAAACAGTGCTCAGATTTCAAGATGAATTTCGATTCTTTCAGTTTGGTGTTCAAAACAAGCAGACATTCTATAAAGAGATTGAAAGACTGAGGTGATGAAAAAAACCACTCAGCCGAGATGGTGAATTAGCTGTGGCTAGATTGGCTAAAATTAAAAAAAAAAAAAATATAATCATTAAATAATAGCTCATAATAAATAAACCTTACCATAAAATAAATTATAATACTGCTTTAATGAAGGTAGACAAAGAAGCCAGAGAGGCTGGAAGTGGATTCATACTGGGAGGAATACACAGTCTTTAGCACCATGAAAGGCACCATTCATTCCACAGTTATTCTAATATAAACAAAATTAAAATCTCATTAAATGGGGAGAATAAATGGGTATGCTACATCTACTTGTCTTCCACAAAAAACTCTAGAGTGGAGTGTATCACCAAAACATAAACTACTTTTTGATTTGATATAAAGTTGACCTTGGTTTCACTGTAGTCAGGAGGAGAATTGGCTATTTTTCAAATATGAAACCATCTGTTGAATAGCCACATTACATATTCCACAGATTTGATTGGAAAATCCCAGAGCCTCTTTGTGGACACCTGTTGAGAAGAGTAATTTTAGCCTCCTCCTCCATTTTGAAGTGGAAAGGAAGACAGATGTATGTAAAATCACAGTGTGTTAGAGTTGGGAATTGCTATTAGACTGTTCAAATGTCAACTCATTTGATAGTTATCAGGCTAATAAAAATGCCTTTCGATTTTAAAAACTTTCCTAAAAGTGAATTGTGCAAGACAACTGAAGTTGTAAACCCACACATTATGCTGAGCAACAACTAAACTGAAAAAACAGTCAATAACAGCACATCATTTTCCCAGATTTTGCCATCCCTCTATATTCCGAAAGTAATTTCTCCACAGTTTATTTGCCAAAAATTTCAGTAAAGAGAAGAAATGGTAATTTTCACTCAAATGTCAAGATGACAAAAACTATACAAATCATATTGTCTCAGTTTTAATCCTCACTGTATAGACTTCTGATGAAAAAATAACTTTCTCAGGATATGTCCCTATTAAAAAGTAATTCCAAAGTTTCCTTTAGAGATTTAGATTTGGGATACCATAGTGCTCTAGTAATTCCACAGTAATGATTATCACATTAAATCATGGCCTCCAAAAAATATTTCTTTCTAGTGCTTTAATGTGCCCCTTGCTATGAAGTAAAATGTAAACTGTATTACCTTTTGCTCTTAAGAATTTCCTTCCATCCTAATACTTCATTTATTTTGTTGTTTCACAGGCAGTTACATTCTCAGGCACCAAGTCAGAGTTGCTTCAAAGTATTTTAATTCCATCCAATCCATCCACTTCTAAGATGTGGTATTGATGTCATTTATGTAGTATGCAGGGATGCAACGAGAATTATTTAGTGAAAGCAAGTAATTCTCATCTCCCTGAGGCAGCCCCAGAGTCATCAGACTAAGTGTCAAACACCACAGTCAGTCAGCGTAGACTCAGTTAGTTCATTCCTTCTTTAGGACAAATATTTTTCATCTGAGACAATTCTATACAAATCTGTGGGTTTGCCCGGGTTAAGCGCA
The DNA here is from genome assembly GCF_003031625.1 of Empidonax traillii. Taxonomy (NCBI): domain Eukaryota; kingdom Metazoa; phylum Chordata; class Aves; order Passeriformes; family Tyrannidae; genus Empidonax; species Empidonax traillii. Next base: position 271,873 of record NW_020955541.1, on the reverse strand, counting down.
TTCCCTAAATCTTTTCTTTCACAACTGAATTCATATTGCACATGAACTCATAACCAGTACGTCTTTTAAAGATTCATGCATACTCGATTCCTTTCTTTGGAGAAAACGGCTTTAAAATATGTGGCGGGGAGGGGAGTGGAATTCATTCTTCAATGGATCAAACAGCTTTTATCAGTTTAGACAAAGTATATCATATTAAGCAACTCCTCCCTTAAATTACATGATCCTTATGGGGTCATAGGATATGCATTTCCAACAGACAATCAGACTTCCATTCTACTATCAGGGTAAAACATCTGAGAACCGGCTTCTCATTTATTTTGCCAGAAGAAACATACACTTTAACAACAATGACCCAGCTCAAGGACACTTAGGTACAATAAACATAAGGTCAGTCATTATGACACTTAAATTGTACATCTAATCAAATGAGCAGAGATTAATATTCATTATATGTAAATAAGCACAAGAGAAAGAACCAAGAGCTCTTGTCACAAAGGTAGTACGAAAGGCACCAGGTGTGTCCATGTGTTAAGAGTTAATAAGGAAACAAAAAGTACAAATGCACTGGGTCACAAAGTTAATTCTGTTACTGAATGGCTGTTTCCTCTTATTTATCACACAGGCTGCCACTGTTTTTAATAGCTGCTAGACTATCACTGGTAAGGGATGATATGTATTCTATTATTAAATGTTCGTTTGTCTTCTGTCAGCATGTAAGCAGATACAAGCAAGATACATATCAAAATCTATGCAACACTTTTTCATACTTTCATACTTTTTTCACTACTAGCTACTTGATTATGCTTGCTCTCAGAACTGCAAAAGTTATTTAAGCAATGCTTTTCTATGGTGGAAGTGTAAAAAACCCCTAAAATCTAAAACTTTTATCCCAGCTTTCATCCACTGACAATATTTCCAAACCATTCATAAGATTGTTCAAAGAAGGAAAAAAGACAATATACATTAGAAAAGAAAATTCTTGTAAAAGGGACACTGGAAAAGTTCTTGAAAAAAAAAAAAAAAAAAAAGACACTGGAGCTCAGTCTTACCTGTCAGCAACACGAAGCCAGGAATATGTCCTTTAACACTGCAAGATCGCAGTAGCTTGTCCCACAGCACTACCACAGCAGTAGACTGATCCAGCTCAGGAGAACACAAAGATAGAAACTTTTCCCACGTTTCTAGGTCTACCAGCAGTGGAAGTAATGAAGAAAACGAGGTAGAGAACAGAAGACCGGAGCTGCTTCCCGCAGAAATCCCAGGCAGGAGGAGTAGGAGGTATACTCTGTCTGTGTCTCACCCAGACTTTTGTTTAAAAGTTTTTTCAACTGTTGCTAGGTGGTGTTAGGCTTTGGCAGTTTAGTTCTCAGATTGTATTTCCCCTCTTCTGGTCTCTTCACACAGTGTTACAGCAATGACTTCGTTGAGCTCAGCTCGCTTGTGCTATATTTAACCAGTGTTCTCAGCAAGTCAAGCCTGTCAACAGCTGAGAAGTTTGGAGCAGGCTCTGCTGAGTTCCTCAGCTGCTGAATTATCAGTGGATGTAGCACCGCACAGCCCAGCTACTACATTCACTGAAAGATTGTGGGGAAACTGTCAAATCCTTTTAAGGGCTTCCAGTGACTTCACAGGAGTAATTACTATTTAAAGCACTAAAGCACAAAATGTGTATTTAGGCATATATTTTAGACTGCAAGGAAAGAATACTTGTGTTCACAGCAGATGAGTTCAATTATTTATACAGAGAGAATTTTCCTAGGACAAGTAGGAAGTTTATAATTTGAAAGGTATGCACTTCACTTGAGGAAAAAGTACATGTGGGGAGAACTTTTTGCAGCATAATTTCTTACAGAGTTTAAATATATTAAGATGACACAGAGAAATTAATGAAAGGCTTAGGCTGGAAAGTTTTCACTGTGATATTTACTCCAAAGACAACCTTTTTGTCCCAGCCCAAGAGCTTCCTACAGTAATTCCTACACTGTCTCTAACTCTCACTGAAGAAGAAAAGGAAAGCCACACAAATCACAATTTGTTTGATATGAGTATTAGGAACATGTTACTCCAGGGCTGTACACATTCTGATGTATCCACACTTGCTTCTGGATCTAATTGCTGTTCTTAATTCTAAGCCATAATTCCCTTAATGTGCAGACCAGCAGTAACACTGGACAGCTTTCAGACCACAAACCGTTATGATATCAGGACTCTCGAAAGATATTGCAGATCTCAGACTTCAGAACAAGGTTCTACCACCTTATGGCAGAACAGTCTCTGAAAATGTCTCTGGGAAGGAAAATTCCCAGCAACTCTGCTTTTCTCTAGTGTTGATCTGTGGTATTGATCTAGGGTCTGATGAAGAGAAAAGAAAGAAAGAAGAAAGGGAAGAAAAAAGTAAAAAGATATTAAGAGATTTGATGGGTGATATTTATACCTGAAGACACACCAACCTTTGAGAGCAAAAAAAGATTCAATCAAGTCATAACAGCATCCTGCAGTGATGCTGGGTTGCTGTGCAAGGAGTAGGATGGGTAGTGAAAAGGTATCATGCTCTGTGATTTCAGCATGCGGGAACACAATTGGCCACAACTACATGAGATACCAGGGGGTGAGCGCAAGCCCTTATAAGAAGCAGCTGCAGGATTAGCTGTAGCCTGGTGCTCTAATCCTGTCTCTGGAATTACTTCTGCTTGATCTGTGTTATTGTCTAAACAAGCAAGGAACAATGAAAAAATACTTTCACTCCCAAATTGCTCATAAGGAGAAAATGAAGTAAATATTAGGTATTATGTCAAGCAACTGATATTTAGACATTGATGACACATTTATGAAAGCCCTAAACACTTGATCATGTCAAATATATTTTATTTTGGAGACCAAGTTATAGTCACTAATTTCCATTTCAATATTTGACTTGGACAGAATAGCTAGAATGTATAAAAAATAGCAACACTTCTGTTTTTCAGAAACAGCTATTTGGAAGACTATGGCAGAGACAGAGAATATATTGGCATAAAGTTTGCTGTTACATGCTTCCACTTTGAAGTGAGCTACAGACATCCACATTCTAAAAAGAATATCTAATTTTGTTCCCTCATATAAAATTGAGGTACTCCAACCAGATGAGTAACATTTTGACTATTCTGGCTTTAACTTCTTGTCCAAAGTGCAATATTAATAGGACTTTATCCATTCAAGTATAATAAATCAGACAAATAAAACAATTAACTTGGCTCATAGATCTCAACAGAAAACAAATGTTTCTCAACATTTCTCTCCCATTAGTTAGTGCCACATTCACCGAGTGGAAAAAAGTAAAACTTCTTTGGAAGCATTCTCTGCTGCCAGCCCTTGTGGGTGGGTTTCAGTAGTGACCTGCTGGTACAAGTCTTTTCCTTCTTGTACACTTGCAAACTCCCTCCCCAGCTGTGCACCATTGATATTAATCCTCTTTAACAGGGCGAATTTCAGTAAAAATCTTTGGGAAAGTAGAATTGATTAGGTTTTGCTAGTGAATCAAAGGAAATATATATATAGCACAGGAAAGAGTGTAATTAATCGGCATTACTGGTAGCGTAAAGCTTTTAACTTCGTGCAGTATAAAAGTGGTTCACATCTAAGTTCTTCCCCTACTGAATGATGGAAAAAAATAGTTATAAATAGACAGGTTGTGGAGGGTGAGAAATAAAAACAGAATCACGAAAGAAACTTTTTAGTTTGGCTTCCTACATGGTCCTAATGTCAAGATCCAGCATTATCTGAAGTCCCAGTGACATCCTACAATTAAGTCTAAAAAGTGACTTCCATATAATTTCTGATAATTTTGTTATCTCTTAGTCAAGCAACCAGGATACTAGAGTCCAAAGTAAATAATTCTAACAAAATTTGTCTATGGAAGCCAAAGCTCTCAGCATTATTTCAATCAAAACACCAAAGGCCAGAGCAATGCAAAGCAAAGGGAACAAAATGTGGCTCTAGCGAGTGAACAAGAGCAGCAGCAGAACCTGTTGACATTTTTGAAGATAATGCTAGTCACAAATACATAAGAGGGACCGTCATTGTCCACACTATCATATTCCTTTGTACTTACTTTGCTAGAAAATGGAAAAAAAATTTTTGTTACCTGAGCTGTTCTACATAAATTCCCAGCTTGGGGTAGAAATTGCTGGCAGAAAATACATGTTTTTTACAGAGAAGTTCAAAACAGATGTCTTCTTCTGACCTTACTGGTTTCTCTTGACCTTAAAATGTGTGCCCATAAATAAGATTTTTCTGGAACCCATACAATAGTATTACTATATAATTTTGATATTGACAATCCATCACTTTGGTATACGAGTATATCTCATTCTCTTAAGTCATAGAGGCATCCAGAGATACAGCCAGAGATACAGCCTACTACCTCTGTCCTTTTCAAATATTTTACATCATAATTAAGTGGACCAATATATTGGGGAAAAAAAAAATCTATCTAAATAGAGTTTCTTAACTGTATGTCCTGAGGAGCTCTAGCGTGCGTACAATTCTATGTGAGCAACCACTGACAGTTCTTCATTAAGTTGCTCCTTAAAATACATTGAAATAATCAGTGTTTTAGTTTCAAAGAAAAATAATTTTTCATTTGCATAAAGGGTAATACACCATATTCTTCTGACACCCTGCTTTCATAATACGTAGTGCTCACTTCCATAAAAACCATATTATTTGAGATTATGCTACTGCTTTTAGCTCTGTTTTGACTTTATAGTATAAATGTGCTGCCTTACATTGTGCTCGAAGGGAGGGTGTTCAGTCATGTTTTGATTATTGTGATCTTGGTTGAACGCCCTCAAATTTATATTTTGGGAGGGACAGTTTTTTGGGTTTTGTTTTTCATTTTTCTAGACAATATTACTACCTTACAAAACCTTTCTAGATCTCAGGTCTGCTATATTTTCAGCTCAAGCACCTGCTTTTTTATAACCAAAGAAAAAAACCACACATTTCTGCCATTTAATTCATAGATTTAGTTCAGTTTAGTTTATAATTTTACTAAAAGATCCCTGTCACAGTCACAACCTCCAGGAACACTTACTGGAGTTTTGTAGTCTTTGCAGTAATAGTTTTTCATGATTTATCAGTGAAATAAAACCAGGGTACCTTTCATTTTGATTCTTCCTATATATTGTCTTCAAAAAGCATTTTGGCTTTTTTTAAAATTGTCACGTTAATGAAAGAAACATATTAAAAGATATGTCCATTTCAGTTATTTTAAACCTCTTATTTCTCCATTGTGCAAAGAAAAATATTGACATTTCCTAGGTTTTCTCCAAATTAAGTGAGGTGCAAATCAAAGATGGGACAATTAGATACATGGCCACATCAAGAACATCAGACGACCCATTTGGACTTTGAGAGGAACAGCTCTGTTTACAAAAAAAAAGGCAGGAAAAACAATGGTAACTTTAGAATGACATTTGGACGCTTTTAAGTCCGAAGACCCAGAACCTGGCTCTCTCAGATAGGTCAAATGAAGACAGTTTGAAGCACAATTCTGTAGGAAAGTGCCAAATCAGGCCTCTGGAAATGTAGTAAATCACCTTATTAGCTTCACTGCCACACCCCAGGAGTGATATCCAACTTGCTCGAAGACTAAGATAAAAATGAGCTGAACATGGATTAATTCCTTTAAAGGCCAGAATAAACTATTTTTATAATCTAATACGGCCTCTTACACAGAAAAGGCTGTGGAATTTGCCTCATGCAAAACAGCAAATTGCAGTGAATTAAAGCACATCTTTTAGAAAGATTATATAAAACAAATATGGATAATTTGCCACAGCAATGTATAATGTCGTACAACAGTAATTTACACTTACTGTTTCAAGCTAACCCAACCTTTGCAATTTATTTCCAGTTTGATGTTGGCTGACTTTAGCTCCTAGCCCATGAGATGACTAGTCAGTGGCCTTCAATGTCTCTCAGTTTGCTCAATTCTAAATAAGTTCCCGAGGCTATTAACAATCCTGCAGAGAAAATCTCTTAACCAAGTCTCCTCCCTCCAACCCCTACAAATTAAACATCTTTACATGCAATGCAGCACTCTGAGGTGAAACACGTCAGTCTTCATAAGCTAAGAATATTGCACAGTAAATATGTAAACCAGAAGTAATAGAATATTTTCTCCAAACAAACAGATCATCTGAATTTTTATTTAAGCTGCAACACCTAAGGACTAGATCACCAAGAAGGGCTCCTCTGGTGCTTGGAAAGAGCGACATGTGCTATTGGATGTCCCGAGGAGATGAAGCTCTGGTTTGACATCTCCAAGAACACAGTGCCACCTATCTTTGCGTTAGGGTTAGGCGGGCCTGCCTCATGGCAGGCGGCAGGAGAGGATGGAGAGAGGGGGCTGTATTCTTTGCACCCAATTCTGCACCATTCTTTGCTTCCTTGCTTCCAGCGGACTAGGTGGAAGCTTCCTCCACTGAAAATCCCCGGATTGCAGCTGTATTTCCTCTAAAACACTGGCTTTTTTCATCTACTCGTTGCCATTTACACGGTTCACTTAAAGTTCAGACTGGTTACACCTTACTTCGCTTAAGACATTATAAGCTGACACTCGTATCATTAGCACTCTGGCAGATTTTATTGACAGAAGCCTAAACTCATTATTTATTACCTTATCTGCAGAACTTGAACTGCTGAGGAGAAAGAAATGGGTAAAACATATATAAGCATCCTGATAACTTTAAAAGAGGTACCTGCCTCGAGTCCTCCATCTAGGAAAGAAAGGGTAGGCTAGCAGGAAGCAGTCTTTCCTAACTTTGTCTCCCTGGAAGCCTCAGGACAAGACACCCCAGAGATAAACCACAGATGTACTCCAGATGCAAATAACAGTTCAAGTAACTTTTTCATGAAGAGCTGTTTCCAGTCCTATGACTAAACACATACACCTCTCAGAGACAGTCATTGCATTGGTAATAATTTGTGTGCACTGAGCAGGAGAACAAGAGGGAAGGGATAAGGTATTTAGATTCAGGCATAAATCCATGCTTGAGGAACATCTCTGCAAGGGGTTAGCAGTAGAGTTTTGAAATTCAAGATTTTAATCTCCATTAAGTATCAAAGGCATGACGTTTTAAATATAAAAGAGGATATACGCAAGATAGCTTACTTCCATCATACTCTTCAGCAAAGAATGGGCCCTATTTTCCAGATATTTCTGAACATTTGCCATAATTTACACTTTGTGGTTTTACTTTCATAGATGTGGGAAAGAGAAATCTGTTGAAGCCCTTCTTTCTACTTCCTATTATTTAAGATTTGGTGAACAATAATGAAGATGGCTCAGTTAAATTGGTGTTCCATTAACTTTCATATGAAGAGATATTGTTTGCCAAAAGTGATAGACAAAAGTATTTAAAAGCGCCTTGTTTTTAAGTAGTGATGTTTAGAACAGTTCACTTAACGCACATTTTACTGTGAAGTGTTAGAAGATACTTGTTTTGCTTTTTTATTGACTGTGGAAAGGGCAGGATAATATAGATAAAATTTCAGTAGTAATAAGTGCAGGTGGAAATAGGAAATCTGGGGGGAAAAAAGGTTCTATTGCTTTAGAGTCACTTTTCCCCACATTAGCATACAAAGTTTCTGTATATTTTGGCACTAAAACTACAAAAAACTTTTGTTTTGTTTTTGGAAACAGCAGGAGGATTTGTATTTTTAAAACATATCTGTTGGAAAACATCATCTGTGAAAAAAATCCAAATGCTTCTCCTGTTATTACCAGTAAGTCAGCAGTTGGAATGACATAAAAAGTTTAAACTATAACATGTTTGGACTGAATATAAAATCTGCCACCTTCAGTCTGACTGCAAAGCACTATGCTAGAACATCACCCCTTGGTACGTGACTGACTTAAACCATATGCTCATAGTGCTGAAGAGCAAACTGACAAATCTAACCCCTTTTCTTCCATATTTAGAGACTATGCAATCGCTTAGGAAATCCATCTGAACCAAAACCTAAAATGAATGTCTAATAATCTCACTACAGACTGGTGTCCACTATTAACACCAATAACTGAGATGAAAATCCCTCTGAGTTAGAAGAAACTACCTCAGATTCCTCTCAGTCCTCATAAATACGAATGCAGTTTTTTAGAGAAACAAAAATAGTGATGGGAGGTGAGATGAAGAATCCACAGGCAACAGGGGAATGTGTTACTGCACAGTGCAGAAATCAGGAGAGGGAATGGATACAAAGAGGAAACTGAACTGCAGTAGCAAGAGCACTGCAGAAGGCTTCCTCACAAGGCACCTCTTCCTAGAAAAGGAAAGGAAGACAAACTGAGAAAGTACCTTGAATACTCTGAATCCACTAAAGTATTTGCCTTCAGGGTATAAGCAACCCCAATAGAACAAGGTACATAGTAAGTAAAAGGTAGGCATCAATCACCACTGATGGCCATGTAGCTACTTTAAGCAGACCTATATTCAGTCAATTCCTGAGTATCCCCTCTTTTTGTTATCAAAAACATAACAGCATAAAAACTGCTTAACAGAGAAGTCAGAGCTAGTACTGGATAAACAAATTTGTAAGAAAACTAAATACTACTATTTATTTTATTAGGTCACTTTTTTTTTACAAATTAACAATATTACTACTTTCTACTTAAAATGTCATTTTTTTTTTCTTAAAGATGTCACAGAATCAGACAAAAGCTGAGATTCAGAGGAACCTCTGGAGGTCATCTCATCCAATCCTTCTGCTCAAGCAAGGTGACCTCCAGCAGGCTGCCCAGCACCATATCTAGACATTTTCTGAGTATCTCCAAAGACAGAGTCAGTGCACAAAATGAACAGTACATCAGAACAGGTTTATCTCACTTAAATCAGCCATGAAGCTAGGTATACAGTCTGAGCTGGTTGGTTTTGCTTCCTCTATGGTCAATCGAAGGGAATCACTGAGAGGAGATGATTGAACACTGATTTTAGGACAGTGTGAGTAATGTGAGAAGAATTAGTCTGCAGCACAATTCCACATCTTATATTTATTTTTTTTTCCAGAGTAATGATTAGTTTGATTTTCATAAGTATTAGTAGTATTTTTCATGTGATATTTTATGTAGCATACTTTTAAGTAGTAAATAAAGTTTAGGCTTGACAGGAAAGTAGAAATAAAAAAATTAGATAATTCTTTGGTTTTTTCCCAGAAATCTCCAAAGTTCTGGGAGTTTTTGTGTTTTCAAGACTCTAGATGTTAAGACCTGAGTCTTTATAGTTAGCTAAATAAAGCAGGGCCAGGCTGCAAGTTGCATTGCTGGTAATTCAAAATTATGGTGCTCTCCTGAACACTTAAGTGCCACAGGTGTTCCAGTACTGAAGAGCTCAGTATCTAACTGTCTTTAAAAGCCAGAGTTTAACTACCTAAGAAAAGTCAAAAGAATCTCTTGAACTATGCATTTCAGTGATACTGAGGAAACATACAATTTAATTAATATTCAGAGCTGATCACTTGATGTTACTTCTGTTGTTTTATTTCCAGAATATATATAAGCCTAAAATTCCCTTAAACAGAAACAGATCTCTTTTTGGCAAATAGTACCCTCACATTCCTCCTTTACTGAATGTGGGAGGCCAAGATTTTTAAGTATTTTGTGCTTCCCTCCCACATATATACCTCTAAAAATTGAGGCTTACTTTATTTTGTCATGTTTTTCCCACAGCTCTTTCATATTAAGCAGATTTCTTTTCTCCCTGAGGTCTAAGTAAATCCTTCTAGAAAATCAAAAGACACTTATCCATCTCAAACTATTCTTCTATATTTCTGTGAAAAGGATGCCCTCCAGATTATCCATTAAGTACTTCTTCATGACTTGCTTTTTATTAGTGCTGCATATAAGATAGGTTTTTCCAGCAACAACAAATTTCCAGGGCATCATCACTAAGACTCTTCTAGGGTAAGTTTACCATTTAGAAAACAACTAATAGATAAAAAAGCTGTTAGTCTCCAGACCATGGTAACATAGCTGGGAATTAACTCAAACAGAACAACATGACCATTTTAAGCTAAAACCAAGACAAATCAGTAAAACACTACAAAACAAGTAAAGTAAATCATTCTCAGCAGAAGGTAACAAAGTATACTGAAGCAGAACCTGAGCACCTGAAGAAAAGATTAATTCTGCTGTAGCTGAAAGATATGGCTGGTTTGTCACAAACAGCTCCAGTGCTCTGCAAGACAAAAAAAAAAAAAAAAAGCCAGAAGAACTGAGTACTAGTCAAAGAAGGAGCAAAATCTGATGCAGAAGAGCTCTGTATCTTTCACCATAAATACTAGTAGGAATTACCATTTCTCTATTAAGCAATAAGCTGACAAATATGAGGAAAAAAGCTCTTCAGATACAGCCAAATAAATAATCTAACTGGGAAAAAGAAGAAAACAGAAAAATGTCCTGATGCAGACAAGAAAAGAAACCAGTGAAGAGGTGGGCTGAGCAGTCAGTGCACCCATATCTTTTAGCAGGAGTGCAGAATTTTCAGAGATGAGGGCAGTCTTAAGAGACTAAGTAGACATAAACGACTGTTTTGTGCAATCAGTTTGGCCTTCACTGCCAGCTGACAGATGCTGTTAAATGTAAGTCTCTCTAAATCCAAGATTAACAAACACTCTTTGTAGAAGTGTGTTTCAAGCCTTTACCTGCACTGAGGTTTATTTCTACCACTCATAACAAAAACAGGAGCTGTCACATAGAGCAAGAGATGGCCACCAAGATAGACCTTCAGCTGCAACAAGGAGCTACATGTATAGATAGAGGAAGATATATAAAGACATATGATAAAGCCTTCAAACATCTGAATGAACTTCAACAATCATTAAAGCAAAGGACATGCTCATGGATTATTGTAACATCAGAAGAAAAATATGATGAGAAATAACAAAGTAAATTAGTAAGAGATATTAACAAGCTTTCTGTACTGATAATTGAAGCCAGTTAACTATTACACTTTAGGAAAGAGCTTCCTTCAAACACAGATTACTGTAAACACTCTAGCTTTACTCAGGCCTGAGGAAAGACTTAAACTCAAGAAGCTGAAACCCATGTGAAGGCAACATCCATCTCTAAAAGACCAAAATATGATACAAATGTTGTGTCTTCAAAACATTTTCTTTTTGGAAGGGAGCAGCAGAAAGGAATGGGCAGCCTGTCTCCATGTAAAGGTGATGGAAAGGCAGCATGTTTGCTTTCTATCTGTTTCCACACAAAAAAACATTTTACATCTTGCCACTCATAGGATCAGCCTAATCACTGTGCTCAAACTACAAAGGAAGTACATAAAAAATACCGAAAAATACACAAAATAACTGCATTTGCTCACTAGCACTTTTGGGATAGGTCTTAGGGATAATGGAATGCAAAAGGCAGCAGCACAGAGCCAGAGTAGCAGCAAGTGGGCCCTGCACAGTACAGCAGCATATCACAGGCCTTTCACACCCTGTGAAGACCTAAAACTGGTGGGA